>NW_024706124.1:0-14562 GCF_018977255.1 Callorhinchus milii | reverse complement strand
AACACTGCCATAGACTCAACACTGCCCATAGACTCAACACTACCATAGACTAACACTACCATAGACTAACACTACCCATAGACTCAACACCCATAGACTAACACTGCCCATAGACTCAACACTGCCATAGACTAACACTGCCCATAGACTCAACACTGCCCATAGACTAACACTGCCCCATAGACTAACACTGCCATAGACTAACACTGCCCATAGACTAACACTGCCCATAGACTCAACACTGCCCATAGACTCAACACTGCACCATAGACTAACACTACCCATAGACTAACACTACCCATAGACTAACACTACCCATAGACTAACACTACCCATAGACTCAACACTGCCCATAGACTCAACACTGCCCATAGACTCAACACTACCCATAGACTCAACACTGCTCATAGACTAACACTGCCCATAGACTCAACACTGCTCATAGACTAACACCGCCCATAGACTCAACACTGTCCATAGACTAACACTGCCCACAGACTCAACACTGCCCATAGACTCAACACTGCCCCATAGACTCAACACTGCCTATAGACTCAACACTGCACCATAGACTAACACTGCCCATAGACTCAACACTGCACCATAGACTCAACACTGCACCATAGACTAACACTGCACCATAGACTCAACACTACCCATAGACTCAACACTACCCATAGACTCAACACTGCTCATAGACTAACACTGCCCATAGACTCAACACTGCTCATAGACTAACACCGCCCATAGACTCAACACTGTCCATAGACTAACACTGCCCACAGACTCAACACTGCCCATAGACTCAACACTGCCCCATAGACTCAACACTGCCCATAGACTCAACACTGCACCATAGACTCAACACTGCACCATAGACTAACACCGCCCATAGACTCAACACTGTCCATAGACTAACACTGCCCACAGACTCAACACTGCCCATAGACTCAACACTGCCCATAGACTCAACACTGCCCATAGACTCAACACTGCACCATAGACTCAACACTGCACCATAGACTAACACTGCACCATAGACTCAACACTACCCATAGACTAACACTGCCCATGGACCCAACACTGCACGTCTGATTAGCACGGTTGGCTACGTACGGTGCGAAAGAAGTTGAACGTGCACGCGTACCTTGGAAGAGTGTCGTTGCAAATGACGCGCGTGAGCAGCTCCACAGGCCGGGCATTGGCACACAAAACGTGGATGGCGTAGCAGCCATCGGCTCTCCCTTGTGCCCCCAGTGATGATTATTCGTGCTCCACATCCAGGTGTCCACGTGTGGCTGAGTCTGGCCCCAGGGACACCCCAGAGCCGGTGTATGGATCTCGCTCGCGGCCGATTTGTTCGCCGCGAGCAGCGACCGCAATGAAGGTTTTCGTTTTAAGCGCAGCTCGCTAACCGCTGCGCCACACTCCGCCCGCATACAAACGTGACCACGAACCCGCACAGCAAACAGAGACAAAGATTCCCCGTATAGGCTCAGCAGATTGTTGGGGCGAGTGCTGTTAGCGAGCACCTATGGAGGCCGGCACAGCACGCGAGGGGGGAGGTGGGGGTCAACGCTATGCCCGGCCGCCTTTGTCTCCCCAGTGACGATGATGTTGACACACAGCACCAGCTACTCTATTGAGGCCGAGTCGACCTGTGGGGGTGCGCGTGTGTTGTGTGCCGCGTGCGTGCTCACGATTGCACAGCGGCTCTCATCAAGCACACATGGCAAAGACAAAGATCCCCCGTATAGCCTCGACAGACTGTTGGGGCAAGTGCTGTTAGCGAGCACCTATGAAGACCTGCACGGCACGCGAGGGGGTGAGGTAGCCAACACCGCGCCCGGCCGCCTTTGTCTTTCCAGTGGCGATGTTTACGCACCGCAACAGGCACTCACACACACACACGTGTCATTGTTTGCCGGTGTTTGCCGTGTTTGCCACTGTTTTCTGGTGTTTGCCGGTGTTTGCCGGTGTTTGCCGGTGTTTGCACTGTTTTGCCACTGTTTTCTGGTGTTTGCCGTGTTTGCCGGTGTTTGCCACTGTTTTGCCGGTGTTTGCCGGTGTTTGTCACTGTGTAATGCGGGCGTAAACGGCCCTCCGGAGGTGACGTCAGGAGGGGAGGAGTTAGGTCACGTGGGGGGTGAGGGGTTAAGCTATAGAAGGAGGGGAACCGGAAGAGGATGGGGAGTGACGGGGAACCAGGAACAGAGAGAGGCCACGAAGGGCGAAGCGGAGGGTGGCGAGATCGCCACGAACACGGGGAGCGAGGATCGGCACCGTTGGCCAGCGGTGACCGACCCGAAGCAGCGAGGAGGCTGCAGTCAGCAGCGGGGCTGCACAGAGAGTCAGCAGCGGGCTGCATACAGAGTCAGCAGCGGGTCTGCATACAGTGCAGCCAGAGGGTCTGCACATAGGGGTGGCAGCGGAGTCTGCATAGGGTAGCAGCGAGTCTGCAGGAAGGTTACGTAGATGAAGCAGAGAGTCTGCGGGAAGAGAAAGGAAGCTATAATAGCAGTCAACAGCCGGGGGCTATAAATACAGAGTTATACAGAGTGCCGTGTGGAGAAGACAAGAACCCAATAAAGGACACGAAGACAGAAAGAAGTGTCTGAGTCCTTTTATTACACTGGAGTCAGAAGTGAAACGGCATGGCGAAACAATGAGGAAAAAGAATATCCATCTCCGCGTCGGCTTCATTTCGGACGAGACGATCTTCTCCTGCGGTCGGCTTCACTTCGGCGGAGGGAGGATCCGTGAGGGGCCCGGGTGTCGAGGAGGTTGCCGCTTCGTCCGACCATCTGCGTTGAAGGACGGGATTTAAGATGGACTCGGATGGCGGAGCAACTGGCAACTCTCAAAACGTCATCACGAGTGTGTGACCTTGTCACGCCAAGGCGGCGTTGGAGGTGATGGTGGTGATCGGCAGGGAGCCCGGATTGTTTCGATGGCGCCCGCCATCGGCCACGCGGCGTGAAGACGCCATCTTGGGCGTGGCGCACCACGGAAGGCGGGAAGCCGCCATTTTGGGGCCGCCGCGAGGATCGTCCGCCATCTTGCGCACCGCGTTGCGACGCCTTGCTGAATTACCGCGGAAGAGTCAGCGACGGACGGAAGCAAGCCAAGGAGTCGCAGTCGTCACCTTACACCGTCAAAGAATTCTCCATCGGGGCGATTGGAGTGCGTTCGCCTGTAGATTTTTGGCGGCGGTACGTACGCAAGGTGGACGGACGCTGAGGCACTGGAGGTGCTTCCGACTCTTCTTGATGATGAGTCCGTTCGTTTTTTTCGCTCTATAAAAGCTGCGAAGAGAAACTCTGCGAGGGGTGTTCGATGAAATGGGGGACGCCGTACGAGCCACCGATGACGCCCATCGCCGATTCGTTGGCAGCGGCACGCGCACCTGAGGAGTGCCTGTAGGCGTAACAGGGGCGCCGTGTTGGAACTCGCTATGGCCGCTTACCCGGAGACGGAGCCTGACCTGCTGGAACCTCTCATCTTGGGGAAGATGTTGGAGTTGTCCCGAGATCTTGGCATTCCTATGCGGGTGCGGTCACGAAAATCACGTCCCGGGCGCGGCCAAGTGTTTGACGCCCAGTTCAATCTCCGCCGCTGGAAACAGGTCACGGCGTGGACGGGCGGTCCTGTCGTCGATGGGGGGGCCGTAGGGTGGGACCCTACAAAGGCCGTGTACGTGCCGGATGCGACCGGCCAGAAGGAGTTGTCGGCTGCCTCTGCTCCGTGGCCGGCCCGGAGCGGGCCGGGGCCGCGGGCTCGCCGCCGGTGCGGCCGCGTCGGGACGGGGTGCCCGCTGCGCGCCGCCCCGACGTCGACTGCTTCCGCTGCGCCGTCGGGGCCACTATGCCAGGACTGCTGGGCCCGGGTTCCGGGCCGCCCAGCAGGAGGCCTCGACAGCGGACGCCCCAAAGAAGACCCTCCAGCACAGGCAAGTCGGTGCGCCCAGAACCCGGCAAGGCCCGACACCTCACTCATCGCCGTTGTTATGCGACCGGATGTTGTTAAATACGGGAGGCCAGTATCTGCGCCTTGTCGCTCGATAACGCAGTGGCGTAAGCTGGCTCGGCGGTTGTCCCGGCCGCTACCGGTTCGTCCACTGTACCTGGGTCGATCCAAGGGTGGACGTACGTATTTTGGTGGATTCCGGTGCGTCCGCGACCATTATTTCGGATGTGATATTCCATCTTTTGAACATCCCACCGGGCGTAGCGGCTTACGCTTCCTGCATCCGCTGCGAACGGGGGTGTATGGGCATCGTGGGACAGGTGGACGCTACCATTCTATCGGGGGGTCTCGGCCTCGGGCGTTGTGTTAATTTCGAGGTCCCTGGCGGTTCCTTGCCTGTTGGGTACGATTTTTTGGCTAAGATGCCATTCTAATTGAATCAATGAAAATTGCATTGAACTACCGGGGGCCGGAAATTGGCATTTTTACAGTCCGCCTGGGGCGACGGCTTCTGGTCGCCCAGGTGCAGGCGTTATCGGAAGTTTCGGTTGATATTCCACCTGGCTCGCAGATGCTCATTCCCTTACGATACCGGAAGCCGGTTCCGGGTCGGCAGGGTGCTTTTGGGATTTTGCTGTCGCCGTCCGCCGCTGTTACGGGCGGATTGGCTGGTGGGGGCGCAAACTATTGTCCGTCCAGATCAGCGCCCGTTTTTGCAGGTGTTAAATGCGAGTACTGAAAGCGTGTGTGTGCCGGCTGGTACCGTTGTGGCACATGCCACTACGGCGTTTACGGCTCAGAGTGACATTCCGGACGGGGGGCTGGTGGGTGGTGTTTCACACGATGGAGGGGTGACGATCGTTGGATCGCCGAATTATGTGGGGAAAATTCGGCCCTTTCCGCGAGCAGCGTTGTGCGATTCATAAATTATTATCGAGCTATTCCGATGTGTTTAGCTCGGACGATTTGGACTTGGGACGCACCTCGCTGCTCTCTCATCATATCGACACGGGGGACGCTGCCCCTATCCGCTTGAACTCGCGTCGGATGAGTCCGGCTGAGCGTGAGCATGTTCGAGGGGCAGTGGAAGACATGTTGAAAGCGGATATTATATCTCCGTCTAATAGCCCGTGGGGCGCGCCTGTTGTGTTGGTTAAAAAGAAGGATGGTAAATTGCGATTTTGTGTGGATTTTCGGAAGTTGAATAAAGTGTCGGTGGCAGATGCGTATCCCCTGCCGCGTATGGACGATTCTCTCGACGCCTTGTCAGGGGCTAAGTTTTTTTCAACGCTAGATCTCTCTTCGGGCTTCTGGCAGCTCCCCTTGACGAGCCCTCGCGAGAAAAGACAGCTTTCCGTACGCCGCAGGGGTTATTCCAATTTAACTGTCTGCCGATGGGGTTGAATGCAGCCCCTGCCACTTTCAGAGATTGATGGAGTTGGTATTGACGGGGTTGCAGTGGGAGACATGTCTCATTTATTTAGATGATATTATTGTCTTCAGCCGCACATTTGATGAGCATTTACTGCGGTTGGAGGCTGTATTGCCAGAATGCGTTCTGCTAATTTGAAATTCAAGCCTAAGAAATGTCATCTACTGCAACGCTCCGTTCGATACTTGGGACATATTGTTAGTGCGGACGGGGTGGCCACGGATCCAGAGAAAACTGCGTGTGTCCGGGATTGGGCAACCCCGCCACGGTGGGTGATGTGCGTCGGTTTTTGGGGTTCGCCTCATATTATCGGAGGTTTGTTCCGAATTTCGCTACTATCGCCAGGCCTTTGCATCTCCTTACTGGGAAGGGGCACAAATTTGTGTGGGGACCGCCGGAGGAGGCGGCGTTTCGGAGCCTGCGCGATTTACTGGCTACTGCGCCGACGTTGGATTATCCGGATTTTGAACATCCCTTCATTCTGGATACTGATGCGAGTGACACTGGTATTGGGGCGGTGTTGTCCCAGTCAAAAGGTGGTGTTGAGCGTGTGGTGGCGTATGGGAGTCGGGTTTTGTCTCCCGCGGAAACCCGTTACTGCGTCACTCGCAGGGAACTTTTGGCTATTGTTTTTTCTCCGCCAATTTCGACCGTATCTGTACGGTCGGTCGTTTATTGTCCGCACGGACCATGCGGCCTTGCAGTACGCTCTTAAGATGGACCAGCCATCCGGACAATTGGCGAGATGGCTGGACACGTTGCAAGAATTTCCTTCCAAATTCACCATCGGAAGGGTGTGCGTCACGCTAACGCGGACGCACTGTCCAGGTTGCCGCAACAATCCCCTTGTGCGTGTGCGTCGGGGACGCATAGGTGTGGACCGATCAGCCCCCCCTCAGCCTGTCGCGCTGGCAGTGGATGTTCTCGAAACTCCGCTTACACCGGGACCGGTTGATGGGGGACCGGCTGACGGGATTTTGCGTCTTCCGGTCTGTGTGGATTCGGGAGCAAATGTTGGACGATTCTTTGGTGTCGTTACGAAACGAACGGAGAAGGCGGGTAAGGAAGTCGGTGCGGGTGGTATTCGGAAACTGCTCTCCGAGATGGGTTACTGATGTGGAGGGAAGGGATACAGGAACACTGGCGTCTCGTTGTGCCTGCGTCATTGCGGTATGAGTTGATTAGATCTTTGCACTGTGACACACTTTTACACCTGGGGGTGCAGAAAACCCTATTGACGCTGCAACGAGACTATTATTGGCACGGCATGACGACATGTCGTCGGTCACGTTCGCGCGTGTCCCGATTGTGCCCGCCGTAAGCCGCCTAAACATCCATATGTTCCGCCGATACAATCGATTAAAGTATCTCGGGTTAATGAGCTGGTGGCGTTAGATATTTTGGGACCCTTTCCGCCATCTAAGGGAAATAAGTATTTACTGGTGGGGGTGGAGTACCTCTCTCGCTGGCCGATGGCCTGGCCTTGCCTGACCAGTCAGCGGCGTCTATCACTGACGCCTTTCTATTTGGGTATGTAATGGACAAAGGGGCGCCGGAGAGGCTCCTTACGATCAGGGCGTAACTTTTCGTCTAAATTGTTGGGGGAGGTGTGTGCGGCTCTTGGAACTAAAAAGATACGGACGTCCCCCTACCACCCACAAACGGATGGTATGGTGGAACGGTTGAATCGGACTCTGTCCGCCATGCTGTGCCATACAGTCGGGGAAAATCAATCTGATTGGGATTTGCATATCCCTGGGGTGCTTTCGGCGTATCGCATGACGCCGCACGCGGCTACTGGATACTCGCCGTTCTTTCCTTATGTACGGCCGTGAGAATGCCGCCGATTAATGAGCAGTTGGGAACCGGTGCGAGGGGGCCTGTTAAGCCTCTTCCTGAGTATATTAAGGACAACGTTCGCGTGTCACTGAGGCGAGGGAAAGAGCCCGCATGGCTACTGCCAAGCTCAGGCCAGGAATGAGCGGTGTGCCCGACGTTCAAAGGGGGAGTGCCCTGGAAAAAGGGGGACCTGGCCTGGCTTCATTGCCCACAGGTGCGGCCAGGTACCTCTCCTAAATTACATAAACCTGGCAGGTCCGGTCCGCCTCATTGAGGTTCCCAACCCACAGTCGGCGCGTGTTCAGGTTGGTTCGCGGCGCTGGTTCGTGCATACATCCCGGTTGAAGCCATACATTGCCCCGCGGCCGGATGCGTCATCTCCCGAAGTTGCCTTGCCGGGGTCTGTTGCTGCCGACTCGCCCTTGCCTGTGTCTGCTGACCTTGCGAGAGCGCCTGTCGTACCCTTCACAGACAAGCCGGCCGTGACAGCGCAGGGAGGAGGACGTTCCGCTCGTGGGACGCCGACCGGAGCCGCAGAACCCACGGGACCTGCAGCTCTTCCTATCCCTCCGCGGACGCGAGTACGGGATGTTCTGGACGCGAGCGGGACAGTGGCGGGCCTCCAATGGCGACGGAAGACTTGCGCCCGTCGCCCCTAAAACCCTTCCACGTTCCCGCTCGGCGGGTGGGCCGCCGACCGTCCGGGACGGCCCGGCTACCCGTACTCGCTCGAAATCCCTCACGTTTCGTTAGATTGTGTTGTGTTGTGTTTGTTATATGTTCTTCATGCTTCGTGTCTTTTTACGTGTTGGCCCTTTACACCCGCATTGCTTTTCAGGTTGCAATTCAGCCGAGGTCGGCTGGATTTTCTTTATGGGGGAGGGTGATGTAATGCGGTTGTAAACGGCCCTCCGAGGTGCCGTCAGGGGGAGGAGTTAGGTCACGTGGGGGAGAGGGGTTGAGTATAGAAGGAGGGGAACCGGAAGAGCAGGGAGTGACGGGGAACCAGGAACAGAGGAGGCCACGAAGGGCGAAGCGGGGTGTGGCGAGATCGCCACGAACACGGGGAGCGAGGATCGGCACCGTTGGCCAGCGGTGACCGACCCGAGCAGCGAGGAGGCTGCAGTCAGCAGCGGGGCTGCACAGAGAGAGGTGGGCAGCGGGTCTGCATACAGTGCAGCCAGAGGGTCTGCACATAGGGGTAGCAGCGGGTCTGCATAGGGTAGCAGCGAGTCTGCAGGGAGGAGGTTACAGTAGATGAAGCAGAGAGTCAGAGGGAGAGGAAGCTATAATAGCAGTGAATAGCCGGGGGCTACAAATACAGAGTTATAACAGAGTGCCGTGTGGGTAAGACGAGAACCCAATAAAGACACGAAGACAGAAAGAAGTGTCCGAGTCCTTTTATTACACATGCATTGAACGTATCGTATCGTGGTAACATTAAAATGTAATCGCTAAAGCTACGTATCATAGTCTAGTGTTATAGTGTATGTAGTGTATAGTGTAGTGTAATAGTGTAGTGTATAGTGTAGTGTATAGTGTAGTGTATAGTGTAGTGTAATAGTGTAGTGTATAGTGTAGTGTATAGTGTAGTGTATAGTAGTATAGTGCATAGTGTAGTGTATAGCATAGTGTATAGTATAGTGTATAGTGTAGTGTATAGTAGTAAATAGTGTAGTGTATAGTGTAGTGTATAGTGTAGTGTATAGTGTAGTGAATAGTGTAGTGTATAGTATAGTGTATAGTGTAGTGTATAGTAGTATAGTGCATAGTGTAGTGTATAGTGTAGTGTATAGTATAGTGTATAGTGTAATGTATAGTAGTATATAGTGTAGTGTATAGTAGTGTATAGTGTAGTGTATAGTGTAGTGTATAGTAGTGTATAGTATGTAGTGTATAGTAGTATAGTAGTGTAGTGTATAGTGTAGTGTAAGTAGTGTAGTGTATAGTAGTGTAGTGTATAGTAGTATATAGTGTAGTATAGTAGTGTAGTGTGTAGTGTATAGTAGTGTATTGTATAGTGTAGTGTGTAGTATAGTAGTGTATAGTGTAGTGTATAGTGTAGTGTATACATGTGTAGAGGTGATACGCGCTGGGATTAGAGATCGTATGCCAGCGCGTAATGATTGGCTGTGTAGGTGGTGACGCGCGCTGACGGTGGAGGATCAGGGGTCAGCGCGGGGTCGTGGGTTACGGGGTACTGATTGGCTGTGGGCCGGTGACTTGCTGAGAGGGAGTGATCGGGTGGCAGCGCGTGTGATTGGTGGAGGAGTGTTTACACGCGCTGGGGAAAACGGATCGTAGAAGAGTGCGTCGTGATTGGTTCATAAGGAGCGAGGCTCACGTTGACGTACGCATCAGCTCCGTCTCTCGTGAGCAGGGGCTATAAAAGGGGATGCACACAGGCGTGAGGGCAGTGTGTAACCAGCGAAGAATGAAGACGGGGATGAAGACCTAGGGCCCTGCGGTACCTAGTCCCGCTGTCCTAACGGGACCGGGACTCTGTGTAACCCAGAGGCGAGTGTAGGTGTAGCCATAGGCATAAGGTCTACACGAGCGAATGCAGTGTGTGTAGCCAGGGACATAGGGTCTACACGAGTCGAGTGTATTGTGTAGCCAGAGGCATAGGGTCTACACGAGTGAAGGGTATCGTGTGTAGCCAGAGGCCTAGAGTTTACACGAGAGTAGTGGAGTGTGAAGTCGGAAGAAAGGAGACTACACGTTGTATTTGACACGTAAAGATTTAATAAAAAGTGTGTTCCCGTCAAGAAGTTCCTGCCGTCAATTCCCATACTTCACATGCATTGAACGTATCATAACGTATCAATTGTACTGTACTCACCAAGATCCTGTTTGTCGTCTGCACACGTGAACGATGTTAAGGTTGTTGATGGCAATTTTGTGGTGTCGCTGTCACCATCGTAACATCGAAATATCATAAGTCTGCCCATCGCAACTTGGGTTCTTTCGGTAATGTCACGTGGGTAGAGAAATAACACTGGTCAACACATTTTCTGGCATGAGGTATTCCAACGGTTTTAATGTAATTTTGGGGTGCTGATTCCACATCTGGCATCAGTTTTTGCCTATCACCTCAGGTTTTTTGAGATATCAAATATTGCATTTTCAATAAAAACTGTAGAAGAAAAATATTAAATGAATGTGGATATCTACATAAAATGATATTATAAACACACCATCCTAAAAATACAGCACCGTATTTTAACACTAAAGCAGTCACTCACTCGCAACGACTTGCAATCGTAAGTGACAGAGTTAATTTCAGGTAAAATCAATGAAAATGGGGTATGCCGAGAGCATAAAAATGAGATGTGATGGAGCAAATCTGAGATCAGATTTGGAATCAGCACCCTGAAATTAGTCTAGAACAGCTGCAAAAGTCCAGGCCAGAAAAAATGTTTTTTTTTTGTTGACCAGTGTGATAGATCACGACGTTTCGATCGCAACACAAGCAATCGTCATCAGGTGGGACAAGCACGGCGAGACAAACACGCCGACTTCAGCAGTTCTTGCTGCTCCCCAAGCGTGAGGGCAGGAGCTGGATTGGCTCTCGACCATTACCCTGTTCAGATTTAAAGCTTTCGTGACTGCAGGGATTCATATTCTTGGTTCTTTCGGTAAAGTCACGTAGAATGGAAATAATAAAATAATAAAAATAATAAAAATAAAACATAATAAAATAATGGCCGAAACGTCGTGAGAATTTTTTTATTGTTTTATTTTTATTATTTATTATTTCCATTCTACGTGACTTTACCGAAAGAACCAAGAATATTACCCTGTTCGTGACCTTGACCCTGCTACTGACTTTGACCCCGTGCCTGACCCTTGACCCTGCCCCCGAGGGCAATGCCTGCATAGGTGCTGCTACTCGCTACTAACACCACTTGCCCCTACAACCTGGTACAGTCTACATGGGGGGGGGGGGGGTGGGGATAGTTGTGTTCGCATTGACATTTTTCAGTTGAAGTTTCTAGTTGAAATAAATAATTCAAGTGAACACAGACATTGGGGATTTGTTTGTGTGTGTGTGAACGTGTTAAACTGTGTGTGTGCACGTGTTCAATAAACTGTGTGTGTGCACGTGTTCAATAAACTGTGTGTGTGTGCGCGTGTTAAACTGTACGTGTGTGTACGTGACGATTATCTGAACCGGTCCTGGGACTCCCCTAGGTCGACTCAGCCTCAAATGCGTACCTGGCGTAGCGGTGTAGTGTAGTGAACATCGCTAGCTCTGGCCACCCACCCCTCGTGTGCCACAGTGCCAGGTTGCTACTGCTACTCGCTATCAACGCCACTTGACCCCAGCAGTCTGTTAAGGCTATAGGGGGGTCTTTGTGTTTGGAGCGAGCGTGAGAAATGAGTATGGTGTGAGCCAGGGAGTGTTGAATCCTGTATCTCTCTCTCTCTCATCAGGACTCTGCCTGGACTCCCAGAACCTCAGAACAACGTTGAGGAAGACTCAGCGTGAGTGATTTTCTCGCTCTCACTCTTCACACTCACTCGCTACCTCACTGACTCAGTCACTACCCTCACGCATTCACTACACTCACTCGCTACCTGCACTCATTCACTCACCACCCTCATATCCTCACTCGCTACGCACCCAGTGTGTGTGACTAGTGCTGTACTAGTAACGAATTGGCAAGTTCTGTTTACGTGACCAACCCTGTTACTAATTGGCTGTGTCGCGTGGTGAAGGGTTTACAAAAACCTGTAATATGGATCATATTGGTCGCGAAAACCTACGTTTTCAACGTAGGTTTTCACAACAAATATCCATCATTGAGTTTTTTTGGGTTGGATCACGTACATACGAACGTGTGGCGATAGTGCCGATCGTTGTGTTGTGGTACAGGTGTTGGTGGTACAGGTGTTGGTGGTACAGGTGTTGGTGGTACAGGTGTGCGCGTTGCATCGCCGGCACGACAAGCCAGGAACTCCCATGGAGAGAGGGGGGAGAGGAGCGGAGGGAAGAAGAGGCCAAGGCAGAGAGCCAACTTGGAACAGGCTTGACGATGAGCGGAGAGGCTACGGTGCAGACCGAGCCGCCAGAGGGGAGCAGCTGCAGGGAGAGCAGCTCTGAGCGTGAGAGACGAGGAGAGACGGGACAACCTGGCAAGAGCCGGGCAGGAGAGGGGGGCACAGGGGGGCAGAGGGGGGCATGAGAGGCAACCTCCAGACGAGAGGGCCAGGTGGGAGCAAGAGGGAGCCAGGAGGGTCGTCATGCCGGTGATGCTGAGACCGATGGACGTGGCGAGGGACGCGGCGGAAAGAGGGGGGGGGAGGCAGGCCGGGGGGGGGCGGTTTGGAGAGGCGGAGGCGAGAGCGATGGCAGACAGGAGAGAGAGACAAATGTGGCAGGGGTTTTGCGAGAGGCCGTGGAGGAGGGGAGAGGAGCGCCGAGAGACGAGTTCGCGAGACAGACGTCCGTAGCGCGAACGATGTCGGGGCTGAAGGCCATCGAGCATAAGTGGCCTGGCAGGAGAGCCAGAGGCAGGAGAGGGGGAGGCTGGTAGAGGAGACTTTAGTGAGGGCAGATTCCACACAGAGACCCATAATTCATAGAGACCCATAGATTCACACAGAGACCCATAGATTCACACACAGAGACCCATAGATTCATAGAGACCCATAGATTCACACAGAGACCCATAGATTCATAGAGACCCATAGATTCACACAGACCCATAGATTCATAGAGACCCATAGATTCACACAGAGACCCATAGATTTCATAGAGACCCATAGATTCACACAGAGACCCATAGATTCATAGAGACCCATAGATTCACACAGAGACCCATAGATTCATAGAGACCCATAGATTCACACAGAGACCCATAGATTCATAGAGACCCATAGATTCACACAGAGACCCATAGATTCATAGAGACCCATAGATTCACACAGAGACCCATAGATTCATAGAGACCATAGATTCACACAGAGACCGTAGATCACACAGAGACCCATAGATTCAACACAGAGACCCGTAGACGCACACAGAGACCCATAGATTAACACACAGAGACCCATAGATTCACACACAGAGACCCGTAGATTCACACAGAGACCCATAGATTAACACACAGAGACCCATAGATTCACACACAGAGACCGTAGACGCACACAGAGACCCATAGATTCACAAAGAGACCCATAGATTAACACAGAGACCCATAGATTCACACACAGAGACCCATAGATTCACACAGAGACCCGTAGATTCACACACAAGAGACCCGTAGACACACACAGAGACCCATAGATTCACACACAGAGACCCATAGATTCACACACAGAGACCCGTAGACGCACACAGAGACCCGTAGATTCACACAGAGACCCATAGATTCACACACAGAGACCCATAGAATCACACAGAGACCCATAGATTCACACACAGGACCCATAGATTCACACAGAGACCCGTAGACGCACACAGAGACCCGTAGACACACACAGAGACCCATAGATTCATAGAGACCCATAGATTCACACAGAGACCCATAGATTCATAGAGACCCATAGATTCACACAGAGACCATAGATTCATAGAGACCCATAGATTCACACAGAGACCATAGATTCATAGAGACCCATAGATTCACACAGAGAACCGTAGATGCACACAGAGACCCATAGATTCACACACAGAGACCCGTAGACGCACACAGAGACCCATAGATTACACACAGAGACCCATAGATTCACACACAGAGTCCCGTAGATTCACACAGAGACCATAGATTAACACACAGAGACCATAGATTCACACACAGAGACCTGTAGACGCACACAGAGACCCATAGATTCACACAAGAGACCCATAGATTAACACAGAGACCCATAGATTCACACACAGAGACCCATAGATTCACACAGAGACCCGTAGATTCACACACAGAGACCCGTAGACACACACAGAGACCCATAGATTCACACACAGAGACCCATAGATTCACACAGAGACCCGTAGACGCACACAGAGACCCGTAGATTCACACAGAGACCCATAGATTCACACACAGAGACCCGTAGACGCACACAGAGACCCGTAGATTCACACAGAGACCCATAGATTCACACACAGAGACCCATAGATTCACACAGAGACCCGTAGACACACAGAGACCCGTAGACACACAGAGACCCATAGATTCACACACAGAGACCCATAGATTCACACAGAGACCCGTAGACGCACACAGAGACCCATAGATTCACACACAGAGACCCATAGATTCACACAGAGACCCGTAGACGCACACAGAGACCCATAGATTCACACACAGAGACCC
>NW_024706123.1:0-14577 GCF_018977255.1 Callorhinchus milii | reverse complement strand
AAATTGCAAGGGAACTGAAGCTGGTGTCCACCTCGCAAAGCGAGCGGGCAGGCTCTTATGGAATTACACCATCAGAAGTGTTGTGGGGCAGTATCACGGAATATCATGGAAGCTATGCACGAGGGTTCTCAACTCAATTCTCTGAGGGATGGGGAGGACACCAGCTGCAGAGTTCTTAATAACATGCAGCTCATGGATGGAAGATATGGGGAGTCCCACGACCAGACAGTTGATGCAGTCAAGTCGGTACCTGATAAAAGCGATGATAAGGTTCATTGCAGTGTGTGGTGAGAGGCAGTGGCGGATGCTGGAAATGTTGCGGAGGTGGGGAAATGCGGAGTAGGTCACGGCACCAATGTGGGGTTTGATGGACAGCAGATGGTAGAACAGGTCTCCGAGGTTCCGCATTGGCTCCTGAGGTGTAGTGTGCAACCATTAAAGGTGATACTTTTCAGCGCCTGAGCTGAGGAGGCGCTTATCGTAGTCCAGAAGTGCCTCTGTCTTGCCAATATTAATCCGGAAGAAGTTGGCTGCTGTCCAGGACTTGATGTCTGCCAAACCTTTACCCAACTGTCACTCCATACCCTCAACCACAAGAAACAGCGCACCACATTACCCCACACCTCACTGAAAGTACTTGAATGGCCGGCTTTAAGGTCAGGGATTTCACGCCGCAGCACCACCCTCTCTTTCTGGTTTGCTTACATACGCAGTCTTCTCGCCTCCTGCACTGAGCTAACACTGACCTTCCCTGTGTGTCTCTGCCCACTTCCTGCACTGATCTAACACTTACCTTCACTGTTTGTCTCAGCCCACGTCTTGCGCTGAGCTAACGCTGAACTTCTCTCCTTTTGTTGCCCACCCCCTGCACTGAGCTGACACTGACTTTATCTATGTTTCTTGCCCACTTCCTGCACTGAGATAACAATTACCTTCCTTGTGTTTCCTGTACTGTAGGTGCAGGCAACCTTTTTGACCTTCATTCACAAGGCACCAGGTTCTGGAATTCGAGCTCGATTACTACACCGCACTCAATCTCAATTATCGTCATTTTTCACAAACAGAGTAGACCGTTTCCCAGCTGTCTAAGGCTCTGAACACAGGCTCCATTTTCTAAGCCGACGTGGGCTCGGATCCAACCGCTATCAAATGATCTTCTTCAGCTCGTACATTGTCCAGATCAGATGTGATTTCTGACCACAAAAGCTGTGTGCAGAAGCTTACAAAATTATTCCTTCTTCCATTGATCAAACGGGAAGTCAACGTTTTTGTTCATGAGACAATACCCTCAAATTGCGTTTGTTTCGTTGGCCGTTCGATCACGTTGATTCCAGCGTAGATTAGTTTCACTCCTCCAGGTCCAGCAATGCCATTCATCGACACAATAAAATATCTTCCAGCAAGTAATTTCTTTTTAAATTCCGAATGCTTCCGGAACATAGGAGGAAGGAAGTCGTTGAATTCCAAGACGAAGTAAGAAATGTTCCAATTTGTCAATGAAACAAGTGAGGAGGGTATTGGAATACTTTGAAAATAAAGACAACGGAGCCGATCAAGTTTTTTCTTGAATTAATTCACGTGCGAGGAAGCAATTGAAGAATAATATATTTATTCCAGAGAGGACCGTCCCTGGGTGTGTTTGAACCACCAACCTTTCGGTTAGCAGCCGACCGCGCTGACCAATTGCGCCACAGTAACTTCCGTCCACAACCTTTTCAGGCATCAGTCAGCTTTCTCGCAATATTTATTTTCCAAGCATTCCAGCACAGTTTAAATAAAATAACTGGAAGCTATCTGCGAATACGTAACTCTTATATTTCTACCTACATTTCATGTTATTCTTCAAAAAACGTTGTTCCTAAATTAGTTGCTGATTGGATCCATATAAAATTTCAAGGCCATTTGTACTTCACTTTAATGTATGTTGTGGGAGAACACGAAGCCTGATGAGCAAACAATCCCACGTCACACTGTGGTCAGTGTTTCCATCTATTTGCATTCAGATTTTAAATTTCAATATCTAATTTACAGATGTTGTCATTCCTTATTATCCAGGGATTGCTTGTGACAGCAAATATATCAATCAAAAGCTGCACTTTTCTTGCAAAAAGTGTCAACAGACGTCTCTGTCGCTCAATGGATTGGAAGGTAAACTCGATGGTGGAACGTAGGCTCGGTGTGCCTTGGTATTCTGTCTCCCAGTAAATGTTATGCTCTCATGTTTTAGACCTTTTTATTTTACCATGTATTCAATGTGGGTTACAGGCTTCCATGTCCTCCTGCTCCAGCTCACAACAACAAGAACAACAACTTGGATGTATCAAGCGCCCGAATAGACTTACCAGGAATTCCAAATGCTGCAAGAATGGGGTAGTAAATAGCAATTACTGTGTACAACGTTGGATATTCCATGGTCTGTTTTACATATTGTTGCTGAAGGCAGAGACTTCAATGAGCATACTGCCGTCACACTGAAATAAATTTGTACTTATAGGGAACACGAAACTACATCTTGCATCATGAGTGCAATTAGTTCCAGACATGTGAACAAACAAGTTATTGTAATCTCTTGAGATTTGCAAATGTCACACTTGGATTAGATTTATTATTGTGAATTGAAAAGAAGTTACACACAAAATACATAAAATTTCAGCGCAGAATGAAATATAAACAGAAAGAAAGGAGCAACATAATTGAAAATATTTTGCAGCGCCTTGGACGTCCTCCTGACGTGAAAGGCGCTTTATAAATGGAATCTTGTTGTTGTTGTACAGGAAGCACAAGAAGAACAAATGGAGCAACAAAATTAACAAATTACACACTTTTATCGTGCCCTTCAAGTCGGAAAGACGTCCCGGTGCGCTGAAAAGTCAAGGTTTTTTGCATCTATCATTTGCTTCTATCAAACTACATACGTGGAGTCCTGTAGCTCAGTGTTAGAGCACTCGCTTTGCAAGCGAGAGACCCGAGTTCAATTCCAGTCAGGGTGAAACCTTTGGCAAGTTTGCTTACTCCACACAGAGCCTAATAATAATCCCTCAAAAACCAAAATCAATAATAAGTTAGTCGTTTTCTATCTACGACTGTTTGTGGGACATTGTTGTGCGCAATTGGCTGCCGCGCTCGCCCCCAAATATACGGTCAATTCACTTTACAGTGTGTTCTGTGAAGCGCTTTGGTACGTCCACCCGACGCAAAAAGCGCAATATCAAATGCAAGGATTATTACTATTGTTACTATTCACGCGGGGTAGTGCATGGAATTGTATAAAGTAAAAATAATTAACACTCACACGTTTGAACATGGAATATTGAGACCGGAGGAAGCGGTATTTGCCAAGTGGGTGGGAAAGAGAAAGATAAACAAGAGCGTGGTGAATGAGGAAGGTCTTGATACGGCCCATGAAAGAGATGTGCGATGGAGCTGGTCCTGGTTTCAAAAACAACAACAACAATTTGCATTAACAAGTCGCCCCTCACGTTGGGCTTGAGGGTACTCTGGGGTTGAGTTACAGAGTGTGGGCAGGCAGATTGTCCGATAATAATATTAATAATCCTTGCATTTGACATAGCGCTTGTCACGTCGGGAGGACGTCCCAAAGCGTTTCACAGAACACACTGTAAAGTGAATTGACTGCATATTTATGGGCGAACGCGGCAGCCAATTGCGCACAGCAACGTCCCACAAACAATCGTAGATTCAAAATGACAAATTTTGATGTTCTTCTGTTTTTTTGGAGGGATTATTATTAGGCGTGTGGAGTAAGGAAACTTGCCCAATGTTTCGCCCTGACCTGCATAGCCCGATAACTGATGGTTGGAAACGAAGGGTAGGGTTTTTAAAGATAGCGAGGCTTGACTTATGATGGGACCAGGCTGTTCGTTATAATTTGAAGCTGTCAAAGTGGTTGAGTTCAGGCAGTAATATGTATGTTTGAACTTGAGGACTAGGACCTTGAAACCAATTTGCTGGGGGATTTGGAGACCAAACATAGCCAAGAATGATGCGGTCACAGGCTTGTGGAGCCTGGTGTGCCAAAGGACATAATGCGGAAAGTTCTGCGTTGTCTTTATATTGTAAGAAGAAATTGGATAATCCGGCGAGAAAATCCTTGTCGTGACCAAGTGTGTATGACAAATGCAAGAATACAAGTGGTGACAACAGGAGTGGAGAGGTCATGGCAGACGAGGATTTTATTTCGGAGGTGGGGAATAAGCAGAGTGGTTCATTTGGGGGTTGTTCAGCTTAAACTACCATTTCGATTCAAGGAAGAGACACGCAAAACTCAGCATGAATTGTGTGTTAGTATTGTCGTGTTATTGCTTTTATCTCATACGCACATCTTTTTCTATTGAGCAATGGTTCCATTGGTCAATGGGGCAGCATTTGAGCAGGAGCTGCTTAAATTTCTGTGAGGTTGATGCAGTCCTCAGTTTGGCAGAACAGAATTAGAAGAGGTAATATGCAGTCAGGTAAGGCAGTTAAAAAAAAATAGTAAATTTTAATTATGGACAGTTCATTTAACATCTCCGTACATTGCCAGTGAGAATGTGAGCAGGAGTCGAGGAGAGAATGTATTTTAGCTATTTGTGCAGCAAATGTACACGGCTGTAGCATGACACTCTGCTAACAAATATCCCACCTGCTATCAACAACGAGCACGAATAAGTTTAATAGAAGACCACTAAGGACAGAGCCCTCAAGAGTGTTGCACCAGGCTGTGCGGGGGCACCAGAAGAAGCTACTTGTACAGACAAACTGGAGATCGTGTGAGAGGTAGGATCTAGAATACGCAAGGACAGAAATATTAACGCTTAGGTGAGAGGAGAGCAGGTAAAACTCCCGTATCTATTAATTCTCAGCTATCGAACACCGAGATCATTAAATTTATGGAGTGTGGGCTCTCTATTAAGAACATTTTGATAAAGAAAGGGAATGTTGCCAATTGGTCTGTATTGTCTTCTTCTTCTCACTAAAGGATGTTCAACTTGAGACAAGTCATTTTAAAACACTTATACAGCGTTTCCCCCTTTCCAATCACCCCACTTTACAAACAAAACAATCAGAGGCATTGCTCTTGATTTTTGCACAACGGATACCATCCAACAAAACTTTCCTTCCCTGTTGGAGCGCATCAGCAAGAACAGAAGATAAGGGAACTTCATTAATAACGACTCAACCCCAAAGTCATACCTTTTCACCATTAACACCGTTTCCTTGTTTGTTTTTTCCACTTTTCGTACAAAATATCTGCTGTTACATTCCTTCTTCTCACAAACATATCCAACGAAGTTAGGGAAGGACAACAAATATCAGTCAAGGAAACTTCACTAAATTGTTATTAGAACTTCGCTGGAAAACACGGGTCCAGGAAGGCCATTAGCTGCAGAAACAACTCGGTTTCACTTCAAAGGTTTTACAGATTTATGGCGTCATTAATTTAGTAGTGGACTTTCATTTAAGCAAAGCTACAAAAGAGTTAATTTTATGTCATCCAATTTATATGTAAAATGCAAACCAAAACAGCACAGTAGTCATCTTAACAGAATAAAAAACGTTACAATATTAAAACGATAACAACTGCATATTTAATTTGAGCAAAGCTTATCAAAAGCACAAAGATATTCCTATTATGTGTCATTCTAATGCCTAGCACAGCTGACCAGGGAGCATCACTGTCAGAGAGCACCGATTCCATTCCACACACAAGGAAAGGTCAACATGTTGTCAGTGTTCTGCACAAATTAGCTGCTGCAAACTCACAAAAACTCACAGTCACTGCACTTAACAATATATTGTGTGAAACGCTTTGAGAAATTTTCCAGGTAGGAACACTGTACAACTAAGTTGAAAAATATGATCTGTTTATTATTGCAAAACATGTGAAACTCTCAGTGTGGAGAGAAAGGTTTTAAACAATTAAGAGCAAGCTGGATGTTGACATGAGAGCCAGGAACAGGAAAGTGGATTGCTTAGAAGTGTAGTCAGCTGTGAACATCATTTGCAAGCATGTTACTGATGTGAAAAATGCTATGCACTAGAATATTATTTGGTATTCTACGTCTCCATTCATTTCCCACTGACACCTTAATCCATTATTCCCTAAATCCATCTCCCTCTGACACCTGTTGATGTGCTAATGAACGATCAAATGGAAAGATATATTTCATCTTAATCCACCGCAAAGCAATTTTATTATACATGTGTGTTCGCCTCCAAAATAAATCACACGATCCTATGGTTTGATTAACTTGTTGGCTGATTCTGGCACATTGCTGTAAGCAAATTAGCTGCCGCGTTTACCCCAAAATAACCTCGTTTATCAACAGTACATCTTGAAATGTGCTTTCAGACATTTTCGTGATGTGGCAACTGCAATATCAAATGTGGGAATGGCTATTGGTCTGATTATTGACAGGTGCATTTTGCCTCTCATCACTTCGCCTCTCACAGGCGGGTGAATGAGACAGAGAACTGGGAAGTGAGTGCATCAAGGTGTTTGAGGAAAAAGCAAAGGGAAGAAATTAAATCAACAGTAAGAGAAAGATTCTGTGGACTGAGACGGAGAGTAATCTGGACACCAGCTGGATTATGGGAGCTTTCAAGAGAACAGTGGAGAGTTCAGGTCGTGTCTTCACTAACCCTTTCTTGACTGTTATATGTTTTTATTCGTCGGTGATGAACCACGAGCAGGACAATAATTAACGGACACAACGAGATCACCAGGATGAGGCGGCCGACGTTCGCAATTCCCTGAGTAGTCAAGTAACCTGTGAAAAAGACACAGATACAACACTGGTCAGTGACTCAATCATGATTTTTCGATTGGCCGACGTATCTTTGGTCAGCCGGATATCTACATAGCACGGCGACGAGCTTCCACTTGTGGCCAGGTAAAAACGACTGAAATAATTGTACTTTTATAGAGAAGCACAGACACTACTCTGCTGGATCTTACTATGGTTCAACATATTGGCACATGGATGTTTGGCTCTGGCTGGAATGCAAAGCAGCGTGCAAGGTTATCTTCTGATTAACAAATCAAAAAGAAGATTACAACAACAGCACCCAACATTTATATGGGTCCCTTCACAGAGGATAGCGCCTGGTAGCGCTGCACAGAGAACCGTTGTTTGCCAACCACGGGAGAGCCGGAGGGAAATGTGAACATAGGAGCAGCGAAAGAGGTAAAACCACAAATGAGATTATGGATGGACAAAGGGTGGTTAAGAAGAAGGATTAGAGGAAGGAACTCAGTGGATACGGGGCACAGTACCACAACCTCTTATGTGGAATCATAGAGAAATATAATGTTGCAAAACCGAAGGTGGTCATTTCGTCCTTCGCGCCTTCCGCGAAGAGTTTTTGAAGAGCAACCAACCCGTCCCAATGACGTGCTCTTACCTCGTCGACCTGCATTAATTTTCTTTTTCAAGTACTTATCTAGTGCTGCTTTGAAAGATGTTGTCGAATCTGTTTCCACCACAATTTAGGCAGGGCATCCCTACCAACTCCCTGGATCAAACCAATTCTCCTCATCTCCCGTCTGCTTCTTTTGTCAACTATTTTAAATCTCTGCTCTAAGAAGAACAGCTTCTCCAGTCTCCCAGCGTAATTAAGTTCTTCAACCTGATGAATGTCCTCGGTACCCTCCACGAGGCGACAAGTCTCTAGCATTCTTCATAATGTGTACTGGCAATAATTGGAAACATGAAACCAGCTGAAACCTCACGAACTGTTACCAGAGGTTCGACAGAAGCTACTTACTCTTGCATTTTAAATTTATCAACCCTAGTATAATGTATGCTTCTTTTTGAATACTTCGCCAACCTGTTCCGCCACCTAAAATGAATTGCTTATGTGCACCCAGATCTCTATGCACTTGCACCCACTTGAGAACTGCAATATTTATTGTTTGTTGCATCTCCTTATTCCTCTTCTGAAAATGCATTGCTTCCCACTGCTCTGCATTAGCTACTTCCATGTGTCTGCCCATTTCACCATTCTGTCGGTATCCTCCTGCAGTCTGCTGCCATCCTCCTTCATTTTTGCAACACTTCCAAATTCTGTGTCATCTGCAAACTTTAAAATGTTTCATATATAGCCAAGTATAGATCCTTAATATACTCACAAAATAGTGAGACTCGTAACGTGTCCTGGGGGACACAACCGCATACTTTCTTCCAGCCTGAAAACAGTTCACTATTACCCTCTGCTGTCTGTCTCCGGCCAATTTTAGATCCGTGTTTCCATACACTTGCCTTAAACTCATGGCCTTCAGTGCTGCCAATCAGACTGTTTTGGCACCTTAACTAACGCATTTTGAAAGTCTACGTATACAAGAACAACTAAATTTCCTTCATCAACCCTCCCTGTTACATGAACAACTCAACCGAATGCAACTATTGATTATAATAACAAATAGGGGTGAGTCGTGCAGTGGTGGGTTGTGGTAAGGGGGTAGGTGGGGAGGGTGAGAGGGAAAGATGGACTTGGAATATCAGAATCGAATAACCCCTGATTGGACCCTAGTCCCGTTCCTGAGCCAGGCAGTTCCGACTATCAAGTTGTACTCACTGCTATTGGCATAAAAGCCCAGGCTGGGCCATGTCCAGGACCTGGAAGGGCAGACAAGTCAATGCGGGCAGAGAGTAATTCTTCTCAGCTCCTGTCCGAGATGAAAACCAGCGGGAGCGATGGAAGGACATGGCTCCATCTCAATGACATGTTTTATTGCTTTAGCAAGGAAAACACTAGCATTTACCTCAACTCAAATCCTGGCTTTTGGCACTCACCGAAATACAAGCATCAACCCTGTATATGATACAAGAGGGTCTCGAGCTTAGCAAGTGGGGGAAAACGTAGACGGAGGTGGGGGAGAGACGTGGAGAGTTGGGATAGAGTGGGAGTAGGGAGAGAGGAGGGGATGGGAGAGTGGCGCAGAAAAGGTGGGAGAGGGGAAGAGGGTGACAGATCACAACCAGGCAATACAAAAAATAATTAAGCAGCAAGAGATTCACCAGTGGGAAATGAGATAGTAGAAATCGCTGCCTGAAGCTAGGATTGAATCAGATATTCTAGAGAACTTCAAATGAGCGAGAGAACGCTAAGATTTTTCAATTGCGTGGGACTGTAGGATGGAATGACGAAGAGGTGATTTGAACATTTGGCCGTTGTTTAGTGGATGGGATGGAGAAATAACTAGTGTGGGAGTGTGTGAGGCAATACGTGTGTGGGAGTGTATCATTGTATGGGAGGGTATGAGTATATGTGACGGAGGGTGGAAAGCTTCTGGGAGGGAGAGAGGGTGAGGCAGGCTGTGTGTGGGAGGCAACGAAGTACTCAGCGGGAAGTAGGAAGGGAGGAATGGGGACTGACTCGTGTCAAAAAGATAGGGAAAGAAGATAATATTTGGGGAAGGCAAAGTTTCCGTAGAGAAAGAGAAAAAGAGAGAGAGAGAGAAGAGACAAGCGGGGAGAGTGGGATTGAATCGGATAGCTCTTTTCAAAGAAACAACACAAGTATTATCGACTGAATGTCCTCCTGCCATGCGAATAATTCTGTGATTCTATAAAGGAGTGGGAGTTTGGGGCGGAGGCATGCTGTGATCGCGGTGAATAGACACTAGGGGGCAGTAAGGTACCATTGGTTGGCGAGGGTGCAGGCTCTCGCTCTTACCCCGCACAGAGATTGCCAATCGATCGCTCTCTGGTGATGTGATCTCTCGTCCCTCTATGTGTGCAGTATATTTACACCAGTAATTTCCTGCACTGATGTCCGATTGGGTGAATGTGGTCGATTGGTTATTTTCTGGAGCTGGTTGTGATGAGATAAACTCGCCGTCTCTGTACAGAGAGAAATTGCTGCCAGGATATTTGCCAGAACATGAGATCACGGCGCTTTCCCCTCTCACAATCACCTGGGAATCTGGTTTCAGGGAAATAGTGGGTTTCTTGAGCGGATCTGTAATTAAAACACAGTAAAGTTTGTCTCACAATGCCTCGTTCCGTGGAAGAGACACTATTCAGTTCAGAGAAAAGGTGACAATTTCCTTGTTTCCCAACCTGGAGGTGGCGTAATTACGAGCGGAAAGTTTTGAGGGCTAAGATCGGGACGGATTGCAGCAAGTGTTTCTCTTCACAGAGTAAGGGGAGCAACGTCTGATAGCGGAGGAGCAAGGGGAACGCAAATGGGACCAGCGAATGTAAAACAAAGAGCTCCAGCTTGCGCAGGGAGAACGGGAATTTAATCTGATGTGCTCGTGTGATCTTCTGGCGTATTTTAAACAGCAGAATAAAATCAGAACCAGAAGGTCAAACAGAGAATTCAGGAGAACCGACTTCTCAATGAGGGAATTGAGATTTTGGATCTCATAAGTTAGGATTGAATCAGATAGTCTAGATACGTTCAAGATGTAGAGAGGCCTACACAGGAGTGACAGGGGAAAAGTGGATTTTGAAGGGAGAGGGGGTGTGGGATGGATTGAGGGAGAGGAGAACAGCAGCCGTTGGACGGTATCAAGTGGTGGGAGTTAGGAACAGACTGTGTGGGAGTAACTGAGTTTGTGGTAGGCAATGGGATGTGGGATGATATCAAGGTGTAGGAGGGTATCAAGGTGCGAGACAGAGGGAACGGAGAAAGCAGGAGAGTGGGATTGAATCGCCAGATGTTTTCGAAGAGCCGGCATAGGCACGGGAGGTCGACTCAGTGCTGCATAGTTCTACGATTATATAAAGTGAAGCGAGGGTGAGGCAGATGCTTGCTCTGATCGCGGTGATTGGACACTAGGGGGCAGCGAGTGTCCATTGGTGAGAGAGTCCAGACACTCGCTCTCACCCCACGTCCATCTTCCCACTCGATCGCTCTCTGGTGATGAGCGCTCGCGGGCGTCCGTGCGTGTGGTACACTGACACCAGTAATCTCCTGCACTGATCTAGGATTGGGTGAATGTTGACGTGTTGTTATTCTCTGGAGCTGTTTGTGATGTGATCAATGTCCCTTCTCTGTATCAAGAGAAATTGCTGTCTGGATAATTTACAGAATATGAGATCTTAGCGCTTTCCCCTCTCACAAACCCCCGTGAATTTGGCTTCAGAAATGGTGGGTTTCTGGAAATGGAGTAAAGATAATCTCAGAAACACTCGCTCCGTGACATGAAAACAGTTCAGTTCAGCGGAAAACTGTCTATTTGCTTATTTTTTAAACTGAAGGAAGCATCATGTAGAGTAGGGGAGGCAAGAGTTAAGCGACAGGTTCAGCACAGCCCCGAGCATATGTTTCTTTAAACCTAGGGAGGGGTCAACGGCTGGGACAGGGGTGGCCATGGAGAGCAGTGAGGCCGTGGCCTGGTGTACCACAAAGCTATAGCCAGGGACGTGAGACCGGAAATTCAGACAGAAACTCACCTGACCTTCAGACGTATTTAAATAACAGGATACGATCACATCCAGGGGAACAAACAGAAAATTTAGGTGCAACGACTTCACAAACAGTGGAGTGAGATGGTGGGAATCATTGACTGAAGCGGGATTGGAATCAGACAGTATAAACACAATCAAGAGGCAGCAAGACTTTCACAGGAGTGAGAGGAGATTAAAAGGTGTGGGAGGGAGTGAGGCTGTGGGAGAAAGTCAGTGTTTGGGAGAAATATAGGGTGGGGATGGAAGGAATAGAATGTACGTGCGGATGATGAATAGAAGTAATGAAGGGTTGTGGAATAGGAAGTGTGAAATGAAATAAAGGGGAAAGTGAGGAATTGAAGGAGACTTGTGTCATTGAGCGTTTGGTACATGTGTAAGGATGGATGGGGGTAGGGATGGGGGACAGTGGTACTTGGAGGGTGGATCTGTGATCAAGGCTAGTATAAACCAGCGGCAACGAACGGCCATTTAACAGATTCGTGAGAGAAACACAAACAGGTTATTATGTAAAATCTTACTCAGATCTTACCCCACAAATAGATTCCCACTCGTTCGCTCTCTGGGGATGTGAACTTTCGTCCGTCTATATGTGTAGCATATTTACACGTGTAATTTCCTGCACTGAAATCCGATAAGGCGAAATTTGCCGTTTGGATGTTTTCCGGAGCTGTCAGTGATGTGAAAAACTTGCCGTCTATGTATAAAGAGTATATGCTGCCTGGATAATTTCCAGAACATGAGATCTGAGCGCTATCCCCTCTCACAAACATCCGGGAATCTGGCTTCAGGGAAATGGTTGGTTTCTGGAGCGGTTCTGGAATGAAAAGATAATCTCACAAACACTCGCTCCGTGACATGAAAACAGTTCGGTTCAGAAAAAAACTGTCCAGTTGCTTATTTCTCAGCCTGAAGGAAGCATTACGAAGAGTAGGAGAGGCAAGGGTTAAGCGAAAGGTACAGGACAGGACCGAGCATATGTTTCTTTAAACCTAGGGAGGGGTCAACGGATGGGACAGGTGTGGCCATGGAGAGCAGTGAGGCCGTGGTCTGGTGTACTACAAAGCTGTAGCCAGGGACGTGAGACAGGGAATTCAGACAGAAACTCACCTGACCTTCAGAAGTATTTAAATAACAGGATACGATCACATCCAGGGGAACAAACAGAAAATTTAGGTGCAACGACTTCACATACAGTGGAATGAGATGGTGGGAATCATTGACTGAAGCGGGATTGGTATCAGACAATATAAACACAATCAAGAGGCAGCAAGACTTTCACAGGAGCGAGAGTAGATTAAAAGGTGTGGGAGGGAGTGAGGCTGTGGGAGAAAGTCAGTGTTTGGGAGAAATAGAGGGTGGGGATGGAAGGAATAGAATGCACGTGCGGATGATGAATAGAAATAATGAAGGGTTGTGGAATAGGAAGTGTGAAATGAATTAAGGGGGAAAGTGAAGAATTGAAGGAGACTTATGTCATTGAGCGTTTGGTACATGTGTTAGGATGAGTGGGCGGCGGGATGGGGGACAGTGGTAGTTGGAGGGCAGATCTGTGATCAAGGCTACCATAATGCAAGTGGCAGCGAACGGCCATTTAACAGATTCGTGAGAGAAACGCAAACAGGTTATTATGTAAAATCATACTCAGATCTTACCCCACAAATAGATTCCCACTCGTTCGCTCTCTGGGGATGTGAACTCTCGACCGTCTATATGTGTAGTATATTTACACGTGTAATTTCCTGCACTGAAATCCGACAGGGTGAAATTTGACGTGTGGATGTTTTCCTGAGCTGTCCGTGATATGAGAAACTTGCCGTCTATGTATAAAGAGAATATGCTGCCTGGAAAATTCCCAGAACATGAGATCTGAGCGCTTTCCCCTCCCACAAAGAACGGGGAATCTGGCTTCAGGGAAATGATGGCTTTCTGAAGTGGATCTGAAATTAAAACACAGTAAAGGTAATCTCACAAACACTCACTCTGATCTGATCTGTGACAGTGAACATCAGTGTCGACAATAAGCCCATCCTCACCCTCTGAGACTGTTTCTCTCTGAGGTTTAATACGAGGCAGAAATGTGGGTGGTTCCGACTACGTGTCTTGATTTGACGCTGCAATTCTTCCGTATTGAAATATTTTTTGATGTTTGGGTATGTCTTTCTGTGAGCGAAGAGTCAGTGTTAGCTCGGAGTCAGTGTGAGCTCTGGATCAGTGTGAGCTCGCGATCAGTGTGAGCTCGGGGTCAGTGTGAGCTCGAGGACAGTGTGAGCTCGGGGACAGTGTGAGCTCGGGGTCAGTGTGAGCTCGAGGACAGTGTGAGCTCGGGGACAGTGTGAGCTCGGGGACAGTGTGAGCTCGGGGACACTGTAAGCTGGAGTTGCTTATAGCCTTGACTGCTGTTCAGGTAGTGGTAACAAATCTCATGACGATATTCAATAACCGAAGGGATTCTTTTTCTGTTGCCATTGCCAACAATCCCCAAATTAAACTTGATTGGCCCTACACTCCACCCATATCAATGGCACGTTGTTGCAGTTGTGGTCTATACCTGAACAGAATATGCCACCGTCCTGCCCGTGTCCGCAGTCAGGCCGACCAACCACAGGCCCCGATCCTTCTCCAAAGCGAGCGTTACTTGAGACTGATACAGCAAATCCACATCCCAAATAGTTACAAATATATTCTGCCATCTCCATGTTCAGCGTCTCGCCACAAACTGTTCTCCAAGTGTCATAGTAGTACAGCTCAACTCTCCCCACACACCGGCTGTCTCCATTCACCAGTTTGGGTGGGTTACCTCCTGCCAAGTACATACAATACAATATCCACAGCAACAACTTCAAGCTTATGTCAATTAACACAATCTGTACCATCACAAACAGCGACGTGTGACCCTGGTGTTAGCAGAGATGGTGTGTACACACGTATAGCAGAGGAGGTGGGAACCTGGATAGTAGATGCTGTGTGACAATGGGTTAGCCGAGGATGTGTCATATTGTGTTAGGAGGGAAGCTGTGACACGGGGTAAGCCTGAGAAT
Organism: Callorhinchus milii; assembly: GCF_018977255.1. Lineage (NCBI taxonomy): Eukaryota > Metazoa > Chordata > Chondrichthyes > Chimaeriformes > Callorhinchidae > Callorhinchus > Callorhinchus milii. The sequence goes on along the minus strand of NW_024706123.1, from coordinate 119 downwards.
ACATTGGAATATACAGCAGAGAAACATTCGGCCCAACTGGTTCTATGACGTTAATCACTCCCTGATTTCACTTTTCCGTTTTTTCTCCCCGCCCTGTGAATACCTCGCTTTTTAATACA
>NW_024706122.1:0-13866 GCF_018977255.1 Callorhinchus milii | reverse complement strand
AAGTAGTTTGAATATAATTATTAAAGTAATCTGAATGTATGATTATGTTGTATAAGGGAAAGGATATATTTATTTTTTGCATGTATTAATTGTTAATATTTTATAGGTATTTAATTTGATGTTGTGTTATATAGAATTGGAATTAAATTATAAGGATGTTAGAGTTGATTATAAAGTTTATGTATAAGTATTTAAGAATTGGATATGATTATAGTTGAATTATTAAAATTAATTAATTAAATTAAAATATTATTAAGAATTTTTATAAGATAAAAAGGAATGGAAAAATAATATTAAATATAAGATTAGAAGTAATATGATAATAGTTAATATAGTAATAAGTTTAAATTATATAATTTAAAAAAGTTAGAAATTTGGAAATAATTTTATTTAATATATTTTATAATAATGAATATGTTTATTTAGTGGGAAAAGAGATAATAGATTTTATAGTGATAGAATATTTGAAATATTAAAGATAAAATTAGAAATTTTTTTTGTGTAAAGTATATGATTAAAATAATTATAGAAAGTATATTGAGTGGAAAAAGAGTATAGTAGATGTAATTGGGTTGAAATAAGGGAGTAGTAGATGGTTGAAATTGTTGGGGTGTTTGTTGAGGATGGAGATTATAAGTGGGTAGGGATGGAAAGGGATAATGTAGATGTTATGTGTGTTGAATGTGGTTGAGATTTAGAATTGGGTGGTAAGGAGTTATTAAGATGATAGGTAATTGTAAGTTTGATAATAGTGGAAGGGAGTGGAGAAATAATTAGGATGATTAGTTGAATAGATATATGTGTGATAGTTTGATGGAGTTTAAGGTGTGTAATAATGAGTAAGTAAGGATTGTTGGAGGGATGTATTTATATGATTTAGTTGATTATGAGAATTGGGGGTGTTTTTAGGATGGAGATGGGGAAGTTATGAAGTTGGGGAGTAGTATGTTGTATTAGTTGATGGTAGAAGAGATTTTTGGGGAGTTTGGTAATATAGTAGAAGGAGGGTAAAGTATTGATAAGAGGGAGAGAGTGTTAAGTTAGGGGTAGTTGGGATAGTGTGGGGGAATGGGTGGATAGGTAAAGGATGATGATTGGTGGTATTGTTGAGTGTTGTGGGAATGGGTAGTGTGGGGATGGAGGGGGAGGAGTGGGAGGTTTTGTGATGAGTATGTATGTGTGGAGGTATGGGGATTAGGGTGGTTGATGGAAGTAGAGGGTGTGGGGATTAAGAAGTGAGTATAATGGTGAGTGGGGTGAGTAGTGAGAAGGAAGTTGTGGGGGGGTTGTGGAGGTGAAGTTGGGGGTGGTGATTAGGGAGAGGGAGTGGTTTGGAGAGGGTGTGTAAAGGTGGGTATGGGGTGTGGATGGTTTAGGTAGGGGGTTAGATGGAGTAAATAAGTATAGGGAAGGGAGTGTAGGGGGAGGGAATGGGTTAGGGGTGGGGGAGTGAAGTTGATGTGGTGTGGAGGTTTTTTAAAAAAGGAGGAGGAGGAAAGAGAGAGAGAGGTGAAAATAAGGTGGTGGGGGAGTAGGTAAGGATTGTGGGGGTAATTTTGGGGTATATTATTTAGGTATGTAAGGGGTAGGTGGGAGAAGGATAAGGATGGAGATGTGTGAGAAGGGTTGGAAAAGGGTTGTGTGAATGAGAAAGTTGGGAGTGGGAGGAAGAGAAGGGGTGTTTGTGAGGTTATAGGGAGGGGTAGGATGGTAGTAGTATTTTTGAATGGAGGAGGTTAGTTGGGGGAGTGAGAGGAGTAATGGGGGAGTAGGTGGAGAAGGGTAATAGTGGATGAGAAAGGTGGGGGGGAGTGGTGGGGGGTAGGGTTAAGGTGAGGGATTGAGGAGAAGTGAGAGAGAGTAGGAGGGAAGGTGAGTATTTTTGGAGGGGGGTGGATGAGAGTTGGGGGGGGAAGGTGTAGTGGGAAGGTATGAGGAGTTAGAGATGGTGTTGGTGTTATAATAGTTTAGTGGTTTATATGATTTAGAAGTGAAAATTTGGGGTGTTAGATGAAGTATAGAATATAGGGGTGAATGGTGAGTAATTGGGGATGTGGGAGTGGTAAAGAAATTGTGGATAAGGTGGGAGATAAGATATATGAATAGAGTGGTGAAAGGTTTATTATGAGTTATGGTAAAGGGGTGTGAGAATATGGGGAAATGAGTAGGAGATGATAGTGGTATGGTATATATGGTAATTATTGTTTAGTGGGTTGGATATGTGAGTAATTAGAATTGGAGTATATTGGTAGATAGTTTGGAAGGGAATGTGGGTAATTGAAGAGAGTTTGAAGAAATAATGTAGGGATTGAGTGTGTGTGGATGTGAGATTAGTGAAGTTATGTAAAAGAGAAAGTTTAGAATTGATAGTGGGGGTGTAGTTTGAAGAGATTAATGGTATATATTTGGGTTTATGATATATTTGGTATAAGTTATTTTTAAGTATATAGTTTAAGGAAAGAGAAGTTTTAATTTTATTTTAGATATTTAAGGATATTTATATATAAATGTATTATTTTTTGATGAATAAAGTATTTATTATTATGAAATATGATTAATAAATTATTTAATTTGTAATTTGTTTTAAGTTATATAATTTAGGAATTAGTGTATATATGTATATTGGATATATTATTTAAGTTTATATTTTAAGTATTATTTTGTTGATTTTTGGTTATTTAGTAAAATGTTTGATAAGTATTGTGTGAGATTTAATTAATTAATTTTTAATATGTAGTATAATATATGAATGTTTAATATTAGTATAATTTTATAATGAAGTTAAGATTTATAAGTTTAATTAATTTATATAAAAATAATTAATAGTGAGTAAATTATTGAAATTAATGGAATGGAAAATAATGATATGTGTGTGGTGTATAGAGATAATGATAAGGTGTGAGGGATTATTTAGATAAGTTATATGTAAGTAGTTGAGATGATAGAAGGGTTTTAAAAAGGAGGAGGAGGAAAGAGAGAGAGTGTTAGGTATTAAGTAGTTTGAATATAATTATTAAGTATTGAATGTATGATTATGTTGTATAAGGGAAGGATATATTTATTTTTTGATGTATTAATTGTTAATATTTTATAGGTATTTAATTTGATGTTGTGTTATATAGAATTGGAATTAATTATAAGGATGTTAGAGTTGATTATAAAGTTTATGTATAAGTATTTAGAATTGGATATGATTATAGTTGAATTATTAAAATTAATTATTAATTAAATATTATTAGATTTTTATAAGATAAAAGGAATGGAAAATATATTAAATATAAGATTAGAAGTATATGATATAGTTATATAGTATAAGTTTAATTATATAATTTAAAAAGTTAGAATTTGGAATATTTTATTTAATATATTTTATAATAATGAATATGTTTATTTAGTGGGAAAGAGATAATAGATTTTATAGTGATAGAATATTTGAATATTAAGATAAATTAGAATTTTTTTTGTGTAAGTATATGATTAAAATATTATAGAAGTATATTGAGTGGAAAAGAGTATAGTAGATGTAATGGGTTGAATAAGGGAGTAGTAGATGGTTGAATTGTTGGGGTGTTTGTTGAGGATGGAGATTATAAGTGGGTAGGGATGGAAGGGATAATGTAGATGTTATGTGTGTTGAATGTGGTTGAGATTTAGAATTGGGTGGTAAGGAGTTATTAAGATGATAGGTAATTGTAGTTTGATAATAGTGGAAGGGAGTGGAGAAATATTAGGATGATTAGTTGAATAGATATATGTGTGATAGTTTGATGGAGTTTAAGGTGTGTAATAATGAGTAGTAGGATTGTTGGAGGGATGTATTTATATGATTTAGTTGATTATGAGAATTGGGGGTGTTTTTAGGATGGAGATGGGGAAGTTATGAAGTTGGGGAGTAGTATGTTGTATTAGTTGATGGTAGAAGAGATTTTTGGGGAGTTTGGTAATATAGTAGAAGGAGGGTAAGTATTGATAAGAGGGAGAGAGTGTTAAGTTAGGGGTAGTTGGGATAAGTGTGGGGGATGGGTGGATAGGTAAAGGATGATGATTGGTGGTATTGTTGAGTGTTGTGGGATGGGTAGTGTGGGGATGGAGGGGGAGGAGTGGGAGGTTTTGTGATGAGTATGTATGTGTGGAGGTATGGGGATTAGGGTGGTTGATGGAAGTAGAGGGTGTGGGGATTAAGAAGTGAGTATAATGGTGAGTGGGGTGAGTAGTGAGAAGGAAGTTGTGGGGGGGTTGTGGAGGTGAGTTGGGGGTGGTGATTAGGGAGAGGGAGTGGTTTGGAGAGGGTGTGTAAGGTGGGTATGGGGTGTGGATGGTTTAGGTAGGGGGTTAGATGGAGTAATAAGTATAGGGAAGGGAGTGTAGGGGGAGGGATGGGTTAGGGGTGGGGGAGTGAAGTTGATGTGGTGTGGAGGTTTTTTAAAAAAGGAGGAGGAGGAAAGAGAGAGAGAGGTGAAAATAAGGTGGTGGGGGAGTAGGTAAGGATTGTGGGGGTAATTTTGGGGTATATTATTTAGGTATGTAAGGGGTAGGTGGGAGAAGGATAAGGATGGAGATGTGTGAGAAGGGTTGGAAAGGGTTGTGTGAATGAGAAGTTGGGAGTGGGAGGAAGAGAGGGGTGTTTGTGAGGTTATAGGGAGGGGTAGGATGGTAGTAGTATTTTTGATGGAGGAGGTTAGTTGGGGGAGTGAGAGGAGTAATGGGGGAGTAGGTGGAGAAGGGTAATAGTGGATGAGAAAGGTGGGGGGGAGTGGTGGGGGGTAGGGTTAAGGTGAGGGATTGAGGAGAAGTGAGAGAGAGTAGGAGGGAAGGTGAGTATTTTTGGAGGGGGGTGGATGAGAGTTGGGGGGGGAAGGTGTAGTGGGAAGGTATGAGGAGTTAGAGATGGTGTTGGTGTTATATAGTTTAGTGGTTTATATGATTTAGAAGTGAAAATTTGGGGTGTTAGATGAAGTATAGAATATAGGGGTGAATGGTGAGTATTGGGGATGTGGGAGTGGTAAAGAAATTGTGGATAGGTGGGAGATAGATATATGAATAGAGTGGTGAAAGGTTTATTATGAGTTATGGTAAGGGGTGTGAGATATGGGGAATGAGTAGGAGATGATAGTGGTATGGTATATATGGTATTATTGTTTAGTGGGTTGGATATGTGAGTAATTAGAATTGGAGTATATTGGTAGATAGTTTGGAAGGGAATGTGGGTAATTGAAGAGAGTTTGAAGAATAATGTAGGGATTGAGTGTGTGTGGATGTGAGATTAGTGAGTTATGTAAAAGAGAAGTTTAGAATTGATAGTGGGGGTGTAGTTTGAAGAGATTATGGTATATATTTGGGTTTATGATATATTTGGTATAGTTATTTTTAAGTATATAGTTTAAGGAAAGAGAAGTTTTAATTTTATTTTAGATATTTAAGGATATTTATATATAAATGTATTATTTTTTGATGAATAAAGTATTTATTATTATGAAATATGATTAATAAATTATTTAATTTGTATTTGTTTTAAGTTATATATTTAGGAATTAGTGTATATATGTATATTGGATATATTATTTAAGTTTATATTTTAGTATTATTTTGTTGATTTTTGGTTATTTAGTAAAATGTTTGATAAGTATTGTGTGAGATTTATTATTATTTTTATAATGTAGTATAATATATGAATGTTTAATATTAGTAATAATTTTATAATGAGTTAAGATTTATAGTTTAATTAATTTATATAAAATAATTAATAGTGAGTAAATTATTGAAATTATGGAATGGAAAATAATGATATGTGTGTGGTGTATAGAGATAATGATAAGGTGTGAGGGATTATTTAGATAGTTATATGTAAGTAGTTGAGATGATAGAGGGTTTTAAAAAAGGAGGAGGAGGAAGAGAGAGAGTGTTAGGTATTAGTAGTTTGAATATATTATTAAGTATTGAATGTATGATTATGTTGTATAAGGGAAGGATATATTTATTTTTTGATGTATTATTGTTAATATTTTATAGGTATTTATTTGATGTTGTGTTATATAGAATTGGAATTAATTATAAGGATGTTAGAGTTGATTATAAAGTTTATGTATAAGTATTTAGAATTGGATATGATTATAGTTGAATTATTAAAATTATTATTAATTAAATATTATTAGAATTTTTATAGATAAAGGATGGAAAAATATATTAAATATAAGATTAGAGTATATGATATAGTTATATAGTAATAGTTTAATTATATATTTAAAAAGTTAGAATTTGGAATATTTTATTTATATATTTTATAATATGAATATGTTTATTTAGTGGGAAAGAGATATAGATTTTATAGTGATAGATATTTGAATATTAAGATAAATTAGAATTTTTTTTGTGTAAGTATATGATTAAAATATTATAGAAGTATATTGAGTGGAAAAGAGTATAGTAGATGTATTGGGTTGAATAAGGGAGTAGTAGATGGTTGAATTGTTGGGGTGTTTGTTGAGGATGGAGATTATAGTGGGTAGGGATGGAAGGGATATGTAGATGTTATGTGTGTTGAATGTGGTTGAGATTTAGAATTGGGTGGTAAGGAGTTATTAAGATGATAGGTAATTGTAGTTTGATAATAGTGGAAGGGAGTGGAGAAATATTAGGATGATTAGTTGAATAGATATATGTGTGATAGTTTGATGGAGTTTAAGGTGTGTAATAATGAGTAAGTAGGATTGTTGGAGGGATGTATTTATATGATTTAGTTGATTATGAGAATTGGGGGTGTTTTTAGGATGGAGATGGGGAAGTTATGAAGTTGGGGAGTAGTATGTTGTATTAGTTGATGGTAGAAGAGATTTTTGGGGAGTTTGGTAATATAGTAGAAGGAGGGTAAGTATTGATAAGAGGGAGAGAGTGTTAAGTTAGGGGTAGTTGGGATAAGTGTGGGGGAATGGGTGGATAGGTAAAGGATGATGATTGGTGGTATTGTTGAGTGTTGTGGGATGGGTAGTGTGGGGATGGAGGGGGAGGAGTGGGAGGTTTTGTGATGAGTATGTATGTGTGGAGGTATGGGGATTAGGGTGGTTGATGGAAGTAGAGGGTGTGGGGATTAAGAAGTGAGTATAATGGTGAGTGGGGTGAGTAGTGAGAAGGAAGTTGTGGGGGGGTTGTGGAGGTGAAGTTGGGGGTGGTGATTAGGGAGAGGGAGTGGTTTGGAGAGGGTGTGTAAGGTGGGTATGGGGTGTGGATGGTTTAGGTAGGGGGTTAGATGGAGTAATAGTATAGGGAAGGGAGTGTAGGGGGAGGGATGGGTTAGGGGTGGGGGAGTGAAGTTGATGTGGTGTGGAGGTTTTTTAAAAAGGAGGAGGAGGAAGAGAGAGAGAGGTGAAATAGGTGGTGGGGGAGTAGGTAGGATTGTGGGGGTATTTTGGGGTATATTATTTAGGTATGTAGGGGTAGGTGGGAGAAGGATAAGGATGGAGATGTGTGAGAAGGGTTGGAAAGGGTTGTGTGATGAGAAGTTGGGAGTGGGAGGAGAGAAGGGGTGTTTGTGAGGTTATAGGGAGGGGTAGGATGGTAGTAGTATTTTTGAATGGAGGAGGTTAGTTGGGGGAGTGAGAGGAGTATGGGGGAGTAGGTGGAGAAGGGTATAGTGGATGAGAAAGGTGGGGGGGAGTGGTGGGGGGTAGGGTTAAGGTGAGGGATTGAGGAGAGTGAGAGAGAGTAGGAGGGAGGTGAGTATTTTTGGAGGGGGGTGGATGAGAGTTGGGGGGGGAGGTGTAGTGGGAAGGTATGAGGAGTTAGAGATGGTGTTGGTGTTATATAGTTTAGTGGTTTATATGATTTAGAAGTGAAAATTTGGGGTGTTAGATGAAGTATAGAATATAGGGGTGATGGTGAGTATTGGGGATGTGGGAGTGGTAAAGAAATTGTGGATAAGGTGGGAGATAAGATATATGAATAGAGTGGTGAAAGGTTTATTATGAGTTATGGTAAGGGGTGTGAGAATATGGGGAATGAGTAGGAGATGATAGTGGTATGGTATATATGGTATTATTGTTTAGTGGGTTGGATATGTGAGTAATTAGAATTGGAGTATATTGGTAGATAAGTTTGGAAGGGATGTGGGTAATTGAAGAGAGTTTGAAGAATAATGTAGGGATTGAGTGTGTGTGGATGTGAGATTAGTGAGTTATGTAAAAGAGAAGTTTAGAATTGATAGTGGGGGTGTAGTTTGAAGAGATTAATGGTATATATTTGGGTTTATGATATATTTGGTATAGTTATTTTTAAGTATATAGTTTAAGGAAAGAGAAGTTTTAATTTTATTTTAGATATTTAGGATATTTATATATAAATGTATTATTTTTTGATGAATAAAGTATTTATTATTATGAAATATGATTAATAAATTATTTAATTTGTATTTGTTTTAAGTTATATATTTAGGATTAGTGTATATATGTATATTGGATATATTATTTAAGTTTATATTTTAAGTATTATTTTGTTGATTTTTGGTTATTTAGTAAATGTTTGATAAGTATTGTGTGAGATTTATTAATTATTTTTAATATGTAGTATATATATGATGTTTAATATTAGTATAATTTTATAATGAAGTTAGATTTATAAGTTTATTAATTTATATAAAATAATTAATAGTGAGTAAATTATTGAAATTAATGGATGGAAAATAATGATATGTGTGTGGTGTATAGAGATATGATAAGGTGTGAGGGATTATTTAGATAGTTATATGTAAGTAGTTGAGATGATAGAGGGTTTTAAAAAGGAGGAGGAGGAAGAGAGGAGTGTTAGGTATTAAGTAGTTTGAATATATTATTAAGTATTGATGTATGATTATGTTGTATAGGGAAGGATATATTTTTTTTGATGTATTATTGTTAATATTTTATAGGTATTTATTTGATGTTGTGTTATATAGATTGGATTAATTATAAGGATGTTAGAGTTGATTATAAAGTTTATGTATAAGTATTTAGAATTGGATATGATTATAGTTGAATTATTAAATTATTATTAATTAAATATTATTAAGAATTTTTATAAGATAAAAGGATGGAAAAATATATTAAATATAGATTAGAGTATATGATATAGTTATATAGTATAGTTTAATTATATATTTAAAAAGTTAGAATTTGGAATATTTTATTTATATATTTTATATATGAATATGTTTATTTAGTGGGAAAGAGATATAGATTTTATAGTGATAGATATTTGAATATTAAGATAATTAGAATTTTTTTTGTGTAAGTATATGATTAAATATTATAGAAGTATATTGAGTGGAAAAGAGTATAGTAGATGTATTGGGTTGAATAAGGGAGTAGTAGATGGTTGAATTGTTGGGGTGTTTGTTGAGGATGGAGATTATAGTGGGTAGGGATGGAAGGGATAATGTAGATGTTATGTGTGTTGAATGTGGTTGAGATTTAGAATTGGGTGGTAAGGAGTTATTAGATGATAGGTATTGTAGTTTGATAATAGTGGAAGGGAGTGGAGAATATTAGGATGATTAGTTGAATAGATATATGTGTGATAGTTTGATGGAGTTTAAGGTGTGTAATATGAGTAGTAGGATTGTTGGAGGGATGTATTTATATGATTTAGTTGATTATGAGATTGGGGGTGTTTTTAGGATGGAGATGGGGAGTTTGAAGTTGGGGAGTAGTATGTTGTATTAGTTGATGGTAGAGAGATTTTTGGGGAGTTTGGTAATATAGTAGAGGAGGGTAAGTATTGATAAGGGGAGAGTGTTAAGTTAGGGGTAGTTGGGATAAGTGTGGGGGATGGGTGGATAGGTAAAGGATGATGATTGGTGGTATTGTTGAGTGTTGTGGGATGGGTAGTGTGGGGATGGAGGGGGAGGAGTGGGAGGTTTTGTGATGAGTATGTTGTGTGGAGGTATGGGGATTAGGGTGGTTGATGGAAGTAGAGGGTGTGGGGATTAAGAAGTGAGTATAATGGTGAGTGGGGTGAGTAGTGGAAGGAGTTGTGGGGGGGTTGTGGAGGTGAAGTTGGGGGTGGTGATTAGGGAGAGGGAGTGGTTTGGAGAGGGTGTGTAAGGTGGGTATGGGGTGTGGATGGTTTAGGTAGGGGGTTAGATGGAGTAATAGTATAGGGAAGGGAGTGTAGGGGGAGGGATGGGTTAGGGGTGGGGGAGTGAAGTTGATGTGGTGTGGAGGTTTTTTAAAAAGGAGGAGGAGGAAGAGAGAGAGGTGAAATAGGTGGTGGGGGAGTAGGTAGGATTGTGGGGGTATTTTGGGGTATATTATTTAGGTATGTAAGGGGTAGGTGGGAGAGGATAAGGATGGAGATGTGTGAGAAGGGTTGGAAAGGGTTGTGTGATGAGAAGTTGGGAGTGGGAGGAGAGAGGGGTGTTTGTGAGGTTATAGGGAGGGGTAGGATGGTAGTAGTATTTTTGAATGGAGGAGGTTAGTTGGGGGAGTGAGAGGAGTATGGGGGAGTAGGTGGAGAGGGTATAGTGGATGAGAAAGGTGGGGGGGAGTGGTGGGGGGTAGGGTTAGGTGAGGGATTGAGGAGAGTGAGAGAGAGTAGGAGGGAGGTGAGTATTTTTGGAGGGGGGTGGATGAGAGTTGGGGGGGGAGGTGTAGTGGGAAGGTATGAGGAGTTAGAGATGGTGTTGGTGTTATATAGTTTAGTGGTTTATATGATTTAGAAGTGAAAATTTGGGGTGTTAGATGAGTATAGAATATAGGGGTGATGGTGAGTATTGGGGATGTGGGAGTGGTAAAGAAATTGTGGATAAGGTGGGAGATAAGATATATGAATGAGTGGTGAAAGGTTTATTATGAGTTATGGTAAGGGGTGTGAGAATATGGGGAATGAGTAGGAGATGATAGTGGTATGGTATATATGGTATTATTGTTTAGTGGGTTGGATATGTGAGTAATTAGATTGGAGTATATTGGTAGATAGTTTGGAAGGGATGTGGGTAATTGAAGAGAGTTTGAAGAATAATGTAGGGATTGAGTGTGTGTGGATGTGAGATTAGTGAGTTATGTAAAAGAGAAGTTTAGAATTGATAGTGGGGGTGTAGTTTGAAGAGATTAATGGTATATATTTGGGTTTATGATATATTTGGTATAGTTATTTTTAGTATATAGTTTAGGAAAGAGAAGTTTTAATTTTATTTTAGATTTTAGGATATTTATATATAATGTATTATTTTTTGATGAATAAGTATTTATTATTATGAATATGATTAATAAATTATTTAATTTGTATTTGTTTTAAGTTATATATTTAGGAATTAGTGTATATATGTATATTGGATATATTATTTAGTTTATATTTTAGTATTATTTTGTTGATTTTTGGTTATTTAGTAAATGTTTGATAGTATTGTGTGAGATTTATTATTATTTTTAATATGTAGTATATATATGATGTTTAATATTAGTAATAATTTTATATGAGTTAGATTTATAGTTTATTATTTATATAAAATAATTAATAGTGAGTAATTATTGAAATTATGGATGGAAAATAATGATTGTGTGTGGTGTATAGAGATATGTAGGTGTGAGGGATTATTTAGATAGTTATATGTAAGTAGTTGAGATGATAGAGGGTTTTAAAAAGGAGGAGGGGAAGAGAGAGTGTTAGGTATTAAGTAGTTTGAATATATTATTAAGTATTGAATGTATGATTATGTTGTATAGGGAAGGATATATTTATTTTTTGATGTATTATTGTTATATTTTATAGGTATTTATTTGATGTTGTGTTATATAGAATTGGAATTAATTATAAGGATGTTAGAGTTGATTATAAAGTTTATGTATAGTATTTAAGAATTGGATATGATTATAGTTGAATTATTAAAATTATTATTAATTAAATATTATTAGATTTTTATAGATAAAAGGATGGAAAATATATTAAATATAGATTAGAGTATATGATATAGTTATATAGTATAAGTTTAATTATTATTTAAAAAGTTAGAATTTGGAATATTTTATTTATATTTTATAATATGAATATGTTTATTTAGTGGGAAAGAGATATAGATTTTATAGTGATAGATATTTGAATATTAAAGATAAATTAGAATTTTTTTTGTGTAAGTATATGATTAAATATTATAGAAGTATATTGAGTGGAAAGAGTATAGTAGATGTATTGGGTTGAATAAGGGAGTAGTAGATGGTTGAATTGTTGGGGTGTTTGTTGAGGATGGAGATTATAGTGGGTAGGGATGGAAGGGATATGTAGATGTTATGTGTGTTGAATGTGGTTGAGATTTAGAATTGGGTGGTAGGAGTTATTAAGATGATAGGTATTGTAGTTTGATAATAGTGGAAGGGAGTGGAGAATATTAGGATGATTAGTTGAATAGATATATGTGTGATAGTTTGATGGAGTTTAAGGTGTGTATAATGAGTAGTAGGATTGTTGGAGGGATGTATTTATATGATTTAGTTGATTATGAGATTGGGGGTGTTTTTAGGATGGAGATGGGGAGTTTGAAGTTGGGGAGTAGTTGTTGTATTAGTTGATGGTAGAAGAGATTTTTGGGGAGTTTGGTAATATAGTAGAGGAGGGTAAGTATTGATAAGAGGGAGAGAGTGTTAGTTAGGGGTAGTTGGGATAAGTGTGGGGGATGGGTGGATAGGTAAGGATGATGATTGGTGGTATTGTTGAGTGTTGTGGGATGGGTAGTGTGGGGATGGAGGGGGAGGAGTGGGAGGTTTTGTGATGAGTATGTATGTGTGGAGGTATGGGGATTAGGGTGGTTGATGGAAGTAGAGGGTGTGGGGATTAAGAGTGAGTATAATGGTGAGTGGGGTGAGTAGTGAGAGGAGTTGTGGGGGGGTTGTGGAGGTGAAGTTGGGGGTGGTGATTAGGGAGAGGGAGTGGTTTGGGAGGGTGTGTAAGGTGGGTATGGGGTGTGGATGGTTTAGGTAGGGGGTTAGATGGAGTAATAGTATAGGGAAGGGAGTGTAGGGGGAGGGATGGGTTAGGGGTGGGGGAGTGAGTTGATGTGGTGTGGAGGTTTTTTAAAAAGGAGGAGGGGAAGAGAGAGAGAGGTGAAATAGGTGGTGGGGGAGTGGTAGGATTGTGGGGGTAATTTTGGGGTATTTATTTAGGTATGTAGGGGTAGGTGGGGAAGGATAAGGATGGAGATGTGTGAGAAGGGTTGGAAAGGGTTGTGTGATGAGAAGTTGGGAGTGGGAGGAGAGAAGGGGTGTTTGTGAGGTTATAGGGAGGGGTAGGATGGTAGTAGTATTTTTGATGGAGGAGGTTAGTTGGGGGAGTGAGAGGAGTAATGGGGGAGTAGGTGGAGAAGGGTATAGTGGATGAGAAAGGTGGGGGGAGTGGTGGGGGGTAGGGTTAGGTGAGGGATTGAGGAGAGTGAGGAGAGTAGGAGGGAGGTGAGTATTTTTGGAGGGGGGTGGATGGAGTTGGGGGGGGAGGTGTAGTGGGAGGTATGAGGAGTTAGAGATGGTGTTGGTGTTATATAGTTTAGTGGTTTTATGATTTAGAAGTGAAATTTGGGGTGTTAGATGAGTATGAATATAGGGGTGATGGTGGTATTGGGGATGTGGGAGTGGTAAGAAATTGTGGATAAGGTGGGAGATAGATATATGAATAGAGTGGTGAAAGGTTTATTATGAGTTATGGTAAGGGGTGTGAGATATGGGGAATGAGTAGGAGATGATAGTGGTATGGTATATATGGTAATTATTGTTTAGTGGGTTGGATATGTGAGTAAATTAGATTGGACGTATATTGGTAGATAAGTTTGGAAGGGATGTGGGTAATTGAAGAGAGTTTGAAGAAATAATGTAGGGATTGAGTGTGTGTGGATGTGAGATTAGTGAGTTATGTAAA
>NW_024706121.1:0-14590 GCF_018977255.1 Callorhinchus milii | reverse complement strand
TATTTTGAATTGAGGTAAAGATCGGCTATGATCTTAAAAAATGCCACTGTATTTTTTCTTACTCATACTATTTCTCTCTTTTGTCCTACAAAAATAATAATAATGATAATCCTTGCGTTTGATGTAGCGCCTTCCTCCTCTTCTAGACGTCTGTAAGCGCTTCAAGGAATTTGTTATAAAGTGAATTGACGTTCATTTGTGGAAGAAACCTGCTTTACAAATCTGATTTAAAAGAGGCCTCGTTTGGTTTCTCGTAACAATATTTATCTTTGGTCTCATGGACAACTTGTACAAATTCAGCTTCAAGCACACTTCTAAAAGTATTCCTTATTATATTTGTTCCCCATGTTTATTGAAATAAAAACAATGATTGGTGATGAAGTAATGTAACGAGTGTGAATGATTTGATGTGTATATTGATGCGTTCAAGCCAGTCATGAAACCATCACTTGAGTGAGAAGCCGAATGGCAAGAGCTGCTGATGGAATCTGAGCCAAATGAAATGCAGGGACAGTCACACTCCTTCGGGACGAGAGAAGAAGAAATTGGAGTAGAAAACTGACAAGAAAAAACGTGATGTGAAGTTTCAATTAGAAGTGATATCAGTGATGTCACTTCTCGAACTCACATATCCTTACCCCACCAAACTGTAACTGTTACCAAGGTAAGAAGGAACCCGGTTGTAATTCCATTAGCAGATCACTATTCTTGGGTTGTTAATCTCTTTAAAAAATACTAATAATTTGGTCAGTGAACTCACAATTGTTTGTTGAACTTTGCAAAGTGCAATTTGTTGCCGCGTTTCTACAACAAAATGCGCAGTCAATTCAAGTCTTATTATTATCCGTGAAGCATTTTGAGATGCCTCGAATTCGTGAGAGGCTATTACTTCAATTGCAAGGATTATTAACTTATGAATACTGGCAGTTGACAGTAACTGTGAGCAGATTGTAATAGGGATTCTGATCAGACACTGTTTGTTTTGCTCCCTGTTTGTCTTATGGATTATTACCCAGTAAATTGAAAAAAGAATTGTTTTCTTTTTACAAGTGGTGTCACAGATTATTTAAAGTCCACCTGATTCTGGAGAGAGGACTCGGTTTGATGACACAGAGAACCAGTCATTGCTGTGATCTCAGATCCCAACATGAACCCACCACCTTGTCTGAGAGTAACGGGACGTACCTTGCTTCGAGGAAATTGAACTATTTTGGTTTGTAATTCTCACTGGCCCATTACGCAGTCACACAGGCAATCTCTGATCAGCACCGAAGTCCCATCTTTAGATCAGATCAAAGCGCAAAGACTGTG
Source organism: Callorhinchus milii (assembly GCF_018977255.1). Taxonomy (NCBI): domain Eukaryota; kingdom Metazoa; phylum Chordata; class Chondrichthyes; order Chimaeriformes; family Callorhinchidae; genus Callorhinchus; species Callorhinchus milii. The sequence continues at coordinate 13,279 of NW_024706121.1, read as the reverse complement.
GATTCCTGAAGCTCAGTGGTTGAAGCACTTGCCTCACAAGCGAGAGGACCCAGATTGGATTCCCGAGTAGAGCAAAATGTGGGGCAAGTTTCTTTATTCCACGCTCTTGACCTTGTTTACCGAGCAGTAGGTACTCGTTTGATAGTGAATTGGCGTATTCCTTTTCCTGGGATAATAATCCCTTCAAAGGAAAATAATAATGCACTGAATTTGGAGGCACTGACTGGAAAGACAAGAGCTTCTGTCTTACAGCAAACTTAACAAAGCACAACACACATTCTCACTCGACAGATATATATATATATATCACTGTAACGGCTCACAAACAATGTGGCAGAAAAGGATTCCATGAGCGACTGATTGACAAAATCTTCCAGCATTGAAGGAAAGTGAAGTATAATATAATTTAAAGTTATATACTAATCGTTGGATTTCATATAAAATTGCATCTTTGAAGCGTCTCAAAAGGCAACACAGAATATACTGTAAAAGTGTACTAGTGACAGTAAATATTGAGAGCGAAAAACGGCAGGCAATTGCGTTATTTTTTTCATTGTTATTTATGATTGTTATTCAAGACACTTACTTTAATGGCATTTGTATTTGCTGACTGTGAGTACAATCCTGGTGGTCTCAGTGCCTCGGTGGTGTGTCGGAGAAGAAAGAGTAACATTTGACATAATTTGGAATCAGCCAAATATAATAATCATTTGAAAAGAATAACAATTTAGAGCATTCGAAAAAGGTCATTTTATTATTTCTTTTTTTTTGCATTGATGCGTTTCTTTTTATTGATAGTGTTTTCCGCTCAGTAGTTGATAATGTTTCCTATTGTATCTGTGGAATCGCCAAGGCCGCTGGACCTGCACTGGCTTTTGTGGTAATTCTCTCTGACTGCATTTCTCCGCTTTGCCTCCATGTAACTTCATGTCCTGACTTACAGATTATCATTTATTCCCTTTTCCCATCGTCCAAAATTGACTGTGTATGTGGCCTCCCAAGGCTGTTCATTCCAAAGAATGTGTATTTACCGACAGTCTCATTGTGAACATCAAAGTGTCAGTGTATCTGAAAAATAAACTGTGTTAATAATATATATTTCATACATGTAATACACTTATATCACAGGGTGTAATGTAACAGGGATATACTGGCTCATGATCCTGAGTATAATAGTGTATCCTCTTTCACTAAGCTTGTGATGTGGATTTTCATTCCCTGGAGTGGAAAGCCGGTGTCAACACATCTGAATTTTCTGCCGTATTCTTACATATAATATGAATAAAATTAGCATCTGATACAAATGCAGTCAAGTTCTCAGTCTCGTTATATTGCTATGTTGTTTTGAGCTTCATTGTGTCACTTGCAATTCAAGACTGCGAGTTTAAAGGAAATGTTTGTTTGCAGATGCTGTAGAACAGGTAACTTTCAAGCAAAGTTTATCAGCAAAATGCTGTACAAGTCATTGCTTTTTATGTGAAAAGTTTTCTTGCTGAGCGCACTCAGGAAAGACGCTTCAAACAGGAGGAGTCAGGCGGCCTTCAGGTGGGACGGAAACTCAGAGCACAATTGTCAGGAAGCAGCTGTGATGGTGTACAGTCAGTCAGTGATCAGTTTCCTGCCCTCACACCGCACAGCCACAGCCTGAGCTTTCACACAGTGTTCCCCATCACACCTGCCACAGCAGGAACAGCAGCAACAGCAGCAGCCACCTGTCATCTGACACTGTCTGGTCATCTCACACTCTCTGGTCATCTCACACTGTCTGGTCATCTCACACTGTCTGGTCATCTCACACTGTCTGGTCATCTCACACTGTTTGGTTAGTTGAAACTGCCTGGACATCTCAGACTGCCTGGTCATCTCAAACTCTCTGGTCGTCTTAAACTGTCTGGTTATCTCAAAATGTCTGATTATCTCAAACTGTCGGATGAAATAATAAGAGTAAGAATAAAAAGTAACATTAAAACGTAAAACTGTATCTACTTGACCTAATTTCTTACATGTCTCAAACATCTTCAAAGGTTTACTTTGAAATATAGTAAAGTCTCTTTCATATCAGCTTCTCTCAAGGATTCGCCTCACTCATCTCTGCGATTTGCTGTAGCCTCAGCGACCACGCCTCTCCCTTTGGTGACTGACAACCATCTGATTGATATCGCAACTGCTCTATCTGCCCCACATTGGCTCTTTGGAAATCACAGGCCTTCTGAGGCTTGCTTTATGCTTTATTGAACAATGGAGAAAAATGTTTGTCTTAATATCCTGTGGTGTGATTCCCAAATCTGCTGACATTCAAAAATATTATGTAAAGTCACTTCAATTTCACGCCTTACATTTTGCCGCCTGGAGTACAATCATTCTGCATCTTGCAATATACCTGGGTTCAGAGTCCAAATCACAGCTGGGTGGAGTTGGATGTCCCTCCGACTCATATGGCCTTCAAGAACCTGTTATTCTGCTCTATGACTTGGCTAACGTTTAATTGCTTTGAGGCAGCCAACTAATCTCAAAGATACGTTATCTTGTAATAGTATAATGCAACAAGATAATCTCGAATTTCACTAATAAGCATATCCCATGGTGCTTAATCATAATAATAATAAACCTTGTTTTTCATGTAAAGCATTTAATGCGATGGAATGGCAATGGATTTTGGAGGCGACTGCAGCAGACGCATCAATGTCGCTCAATCAGTCGTTAAGCAAATTGTCAATTTTATCTCGATATTTTTGTTGGTAGAAACGCCCTTCCCTTTTCGAGCAATTTCACGTTAGCATTAATGTTCAACAGAAAAAGGGGACTCAATCGCTATTTTTCATCTGAACCAGGTGAACACCAGCACCAACAATGCAGCAGAAACCAATCACTGCTTCATTGTGTCAATTTAAAAGTTATTATATCTGGTCGTCTCTGGCCCAAACCCAGGGAAACACTGAGCCGCCCATCATATGTCAGCACACACAGGTAATCATATCACATCACTCAGCATGCAGCATAGTCCAGTACACAGCCCTCAGCATAGTTCACCACACAACACCAATAATATCACATCATACAGCCTCCAGCATAGCCCAAGACACAGCCATCAGCATAGTCGAGCTCACAGCCTGCAGCAAAACCCAGCATAAAACAAGACTCCTTTCACATTACACAGCCCCCAGCATAGCCCAGCTCACTGCCTGTAGGATAGCTCAGGAAACAACAACAAGCACAGCCAAGCTCACAGCCTGCAACATATCCCAGCACACAACACAAATAATTTCACATCACACAGCCCAGAGCATAGCCCAGCTCGCAGCCACCAACACAGCCCAGCTCAAAGGCTCCATCCAGCATGAGACACCCAGCACAGCCCAGACTACAGATCGCAATTTAGCCTCGCGTACAGTCCCCATCATGTGCACAATAACACGCAGTTTCCTCGTGGCCCGGGTAGGGTGACAAAATACTGAGCTGACGACAGTTCCTGCTTCTGTCAGACCAGGATAAGGTTTTGCATCAATGGTTCTGTTTCCTTAACCAACGGTTGTCTTTGACAATCGTAATGTTCTTCTTTATTTTCTTGCTGATTGATCGTAGTATAGATTTACCTCAAAGATTCACCGGCTCACTTTACCTCACCCCTTAACCCAGTGGCCCCTCACTTCAAACACTCAAACCCTCACTCACATTCACACAACATCAGACACAAACACCCTCAGGTACACACATAGGCCTCACACAATCCTCAAACACACACCCTCGCACACGCACACTCATGCACAAACATTCGCACACAAAGTCTCACACGTACACACTAACACACACTGTAAAACATAATCCTCTCTCTCTCCCACAACATCACGCAATCCCTCACATTCCCCTACACTACGAAACACACTTCACACACACAGTGTCAGGCACACACACCGTCGCTCACACACTTCTCAAGACATACTCTGCAAGGATTATTATTATATTTTTATACGCTCACACACAAAAGTCTCAAGCACACACTCGCATACCCTCTCTCACGCACCCTCACAACCAACTTAGTGCAATTAATCCACACGGACTTGGAAAATTCTTCACCTAATAAGAAATATAAACGTTGTCATTTGAATTATCAAAAAATATAACATGCAGGTCAATAATTACACAAATGTCAGTGTGATAGGTTTCCGCATGGATACCATAACAAGTTGCTAAAAATAATTAATTTACGTAAGTTGCACCGCTCAGGGAGACTACATGTTTGCCACATGGCTGAATCTCGTTCAACATCATGTAATAAATCTTCTAAGTCAAGCGTTCACGTTGGTATAAATCAGGCTGTGTTTTTTGCTCTTGAATCTCATATAGTTATTCTAATCTCCTGTCTATACGGAGACGAGGTACCATCGGTTCTCTGTCGAGATGACAATTGCGCCAATACACAGGATACAAAACATTTACTATCCGGTTCTCGCTGCCTTTGGAGTTCCTGGCAAGTTGTTTAACTGAATCTTTAGTTACTAGTTTGCAGTAAAGTTTGCAGCCTGACTCAGTGGGTAGCACTTTCTCCTCTGAATCAGAAAGATGTGGTTTGCAGACCCAGACCCATTGATCTTTGCTGGAGGAGCCGCGACTTGTATACGTATTTAACAAGTAAAGTCCTACTTGATCCTTCAGATATCAAAGATCCTGTGGCACAGTTTAAAAAAAGGGGGATTTGTTTGGGGGTTGATGGGCAACACCTAATTGCAAAAAACACTTCGCGGTATGCTTGATAATTTACTTTATATCTGTTTGTCTGTTTTTAATTGCCGCGTTTGCCAACAAATAGGCTTTTCAGTAAACTCAAATGCTTTGTGCTGTTTGGACGCCGAAAGGTGGCGATGCCTCAAATTTTAGTCAGTCTGTACCGTGCTATTAATATATATATATATATTAATGGATTCCTATCGCTCGGTGGTAAGAACAATAACATCGCAAGCGAGAGACCTGGGTTCAATTCCCGGGAGTGCGAAATGTTGCGAAATGGCGATAGTAATCCGTACAAAAAATAAGTAATCAATCAAGTGAGTCTGTGAGACATTTTTGTATGGAATTGGCTGCCGCGATTCGTCCACAAATGTACAGTCAATTCATTTTACGAAAATAATAATATTCCTCACATTTGATATTGCACTTTGTAGGTATTCCATACACCGCAAAGCGCTGCTGAGGATACAGTGCACAGTAAATTGTCTTTATAGTGACAGGTTAAACCCGGCAGCCAATTTCGCGTTGCAGTCCACCACAAACAAACATGGATTGTGTGGCCAGATTTTTTTTTAATGATTATTGTCCTCGAAAAAGCGTTCTACCAATTAACTAACCACCGGGTTAATGCTTACAGTTCGGTAAATGGATATACTATGTGAAGCGTTTTGATATGTTCATAAGAAGTGAAAAGTGTCATATCGAATGCAAGGAAATTCCTATTATTATTATTAAATGTTACATAGAGGGAATGAGAGAAAATGATCGGAAAATCGCAACTGGTATTATTATTTTAAACTATGTGTTTAGCCAATGATTATCCGTACGTTTCACACATTTGTTAGTGTTCTTGCTCTTGGTTAGAAGTTTGCGGGTTGAAGCCCACAACAATTCATTGAGCTGAGGGTCCGAAACATGATAGTCCAAGCTGTGGTGTGTTCTGGCAATTTAGCCACAATTTTATATTGTAAAACTGTGCGCGTTTGGCTGCCCCATTTCGCCTACAAAATATACAGTTAATTTATTTTTCAGGTTATTTTGTGAACCGCTTTGAGACTCAACAACGAAACGTTAAAGCGTTGTATCGAATGCAAGCATTTTTATTAATTATTATTAATAATTTTACTATTAATGAGGGCCGGATGACAGCCACATAAGGGACAGTTTTATGGTTGTCTTCCAGAAACATAACCTATAAGAATTATATAGAAATCCGATGTTTAAAAGTGTCTACCTTTATTTGATATGCAATTCCAACTTGAGATAGGCAGCAAAACATATCCAAATTGTCAAAAATAATACCTACAGCGATGAGAAATCTGTCACTGTCATTTTCTCTGTCTCTCTCTCTCTCTCTTTCTCTCTCTCTCTCTCCCTCTCTCTGTCACTATCTGTGTGTGTTTGTGTGTGTGTCTGTGTGCATGTCTGTATCTGGCTTTGTCTGTGTGTGTCGACTGCTTTCGATTTCTTGATACTTAATTAATTGTCGCGATTATAAATAAATGCAAGTTGTTGTACTGTGGTGATGGGCATTTATCTCTCTCTCTCTCTCCAGCAAACCTGGTGTCGATTGTAATCCTGTCTCGTGGGCGGTGCGGACTCTCCAAATGTATCCTTCTGTATCTGGTGGCCATGTCCACGGCAGATCTGTTCGTGATTATCAATTCAGTGATTTTATATCGAGTAAGTCTTGCTAATTTCCCAAATTCATTCCTGTCCATCACACCTGTTTGTGGGCTCCTTATGGTCCTGTCCAGCTCAGCAACGTCAATCTCTGTCTGGTTAACTGTGGCTTTCACCTTTGATCGATATGTGGCCATTTGTTGCCAAAATCTGAAAGCAAAATATTGTTCAGAAAAAACTTCTGCTACAGTTATAGCGGTATTGAGTGCGCTGTGCGTTGTGATAAACATTCCCTGGGGTTTTATAGTTGAACCAATGTACATAATTAACGATATACCGTGGGGTTGCGAACCTAAAGCAAGCTATTACACTTCTCCAACATGGGCAGCGTTTGACACAATTAACTATATTTCAACACCAATTCTCCCATTCGTTTTGATTTTGTTGCTCAACGCCCTGACTGTCAGGCACATACTGGTGGCCAGTGGAGCCCGCAAAAGATTGCGGGGACACAGCAATTGGGACAAGAAACGACGTGCGACTGACAGTGATTCGGAGATGAAGAACCGAAAAAAATCCATCGTTTTACTCTTTGCTGTTTCCACCACTTTTATATTATTATGGATGACGTATGTTCTATATTTCTTATACTGGAGGATTTCTAAAATATATTCCTTCACAAATCCATTGTTTATCACATTGCACACTGGTTACATGCTGCAGCTTTTGAGTTCCTGCACAAACACATGCATTTACGTGGTTACGCAGACGAAATTCAGGGAGGAGCTCAGCAAATTGGTAACTTTTCCATTCTTCCTAATTATTAAATTATTAGATTAGCAAAAGTTGTTTGCGGCTTTGATAACCTGTTGGATGTATAGAAATCTAGAAAGTGTCTGTCGACAGGTTAGGGTCAGAGGAAGAGGAAAGCTCCCTCCAAACTGAGCAACAAAACTCACAGGTCACGGGTAGAAGTAAAGTAAATTTTCCTCTTCGCCGTCCGTCCAATCTCTGGTGTAAAAGTGTTTGGAGAGATGTTGTGATTCGGTTAGTACAACAAGTTGGCGAGTGTCAATCTTTCTCTTCATGTGTATTTTGTGATTGAGTACAATTTCATATTTGTGTTTCTGTTTCGCACTGTGTGAGTGCATCTGTATTTTTGTGTGTTTTAGTATATATGTGCCAATGGTTCTGTGTGTGTGTGTGTATGTAGGTCAGTGTATGTGCGTGTGTAAGTATGCACGCTTATGTGTATTCATGTTTTTTTGTGTGTTTTAGTAGGTATGTGACAATGTGTGTCTGTGTGTGAGTCAGTGTGTAGGTCAGAGTATGTGCGTTTATGTCTGTGATGTTATATGTTTTAAGATGTATTTGCGAATCTGTGCGTGACCGTGCGTAGATTGGTGTGTGAGAGAGTGTGTAGAACAGTTTATTTAAGTGTCTATGTGCAAGTGTCGGTTTCTGTGCGTGTGTGTTTCACTTTCAGTTTGTGAGTGCGTTTTTGTATGTTTTAGTCTGTATATGTCAACTTGTGCTTGCGCTTGTGGCTGATCAATGTGCGTATAGATCAGTGTGTGTGTGCGTGTGAGTGTGTGTGCGTGTGTGGGTCAGTTTGTGATTGTCATGGAGGAAGTCAGTGTGTGTGTTTGCTTGAGTGAAAGTTTGCAAGTCGGTGTGTTTCTGTGTTTCAGTGTGTGTGTGTGTGTGTTTGTGTGTGTGTGTGTGTCGATGTCTGTGCTTTTGTGCGTTTTATTATGTATGCGTCAATATGTGCGTGTATGGGTCAGTGTGTGTGAGACTGTGTACGTGTGTGTTTGTGTGTGTTGGATACGGGAGCAGTCGCCTTTCCCTCTCCATTACCACACTTGCTTCCATACCAGCAATAGTGATACCATCCTTATCTGATTGTGTTCATTTCTATTACTCTCTCTCTCCATCAAGCACCTCATACACAACACAACACAACACCCACCACCCCCAACCGATAAACCGCACCGCCGGAAAAAGTGGCATATCAAAAANTCTGTACAACTGAATGTTAAAAAGAGGAAAAACAATAAACAATATTTTCATTCTCTACGTCTAATTCTATAACGATTTTGTTGAAAAACCGCGAGCGCATCACAGAAGCAAATCAAATCTGCAGGTTGTATTTCATGGTATTACACGCCGTCGTTCAGTTGACTTGTTAAACGCAGCACCCGTGTTCCTGTTCAGGTGGAAGTTAAAGAGCCCAGGACGAGACTGGAGAAGAAAAGCGAATTTCTCTCTCGAAGTCACCCAGAAAACAACCCTCCAGATTAAGCTGCAGTGCGGCACGTCAGTTAGATATCTGGCTGGTGGTTTAACCAGCGGGTCACATGGTTATCTGGGTAAGTGACCAGTTCTTCTGGTGAGTTACTGAGCAAGCGACCCGGGCATCTGCTTATTTAATTGGCAGGTGACTTGGCTGACTGGTGACCGGGATGTGGAGCTGTTTTCTATTGTTTTCTGCGCTGGAATCAACCAAGAATGGTACGATCGTCACCCGCCTTATTCCAGATTCGCCGTCGACTTTCGTGTAGATGTCACAGACCCGTAGTCAAACGCCACGACTCTGTGCGTTAATGTTATTCAGTGTCTCTGTATTTCTAATAATAATTTGTGTGTGTGGAGTAAGGAAACTTGCCCAAGATTTCTCCGTGCCTGGAATTGAACTCAGGTCTCTCGCTTGCAAAGCGAGTGCTCTAACCAATGAGCACAGGACTCCATTTCTGAGGCAAATCCTTGACTCCCGTACCCAGATTTGGTGCATCATGACATCAAAAATGTACCACGATCCGCCACATAGAAACGAGAACTATCATAGACCGCAGGGGTTAGCGTTACAATGTAAACGGATTGTGGTAGATTTGAAAGTAATGTTAGCCTGGACAGAGAACAAAGAACAGGTGGTATTATGTGCAGAATAGAGAGAGTGCGAGGATTGGAGCTTGACAAACGTGTGTGTTAGGTGAAGCATCATAGCTTGAGAGCAGCACCACAGCCCTCGCATATCGCAACACACGCATAATTTCATACGCTTTATGTCGCTATAGTGTCTATCAACATAAGTTATTTCCAGGCATTCTGGGTTTTATTGTTGTGTTCCACAAACTGCATGATGCAAACAGATTAATGAAGAACCACTATAAAATGGCGATATACTGGAGCAAAACTGTTTATGTCTTGATGTTTTCTTCTCTTTCCCAACCTCGATTAAAAATGCTATAGAGTGCAGCTATGTGATAGTTCTTTACAATGTCGACCAACCATGTCCACACATGTGCAGAATGGCCTATCTCGCATCTGCCGTGAACCCCATGTTCCTGACTATCAGCCACGCGTGGCCCTGACGATTCATGGACTGAAGCTGCTCACAGTGACTAACGCCAGACTGGAGCTGACAGTGTAAAGCGCTGCGGTTCCCTCTCCATATCAGTCCAGTTATGTAACCATCACAGTCCAGTCATGTCACCATAACAGTCCAGTCATGTCACCATTAGAACCCATTCATGTTGCCATTAAAGTCCAGTGATGCCAGCATTAATGTCCATTCATTTCACCATTGCAGTCCATTCAGGTCAATTCTAAGTTGCAGTCTAATGATGTCACTATTACAGTCCGATCATGTCGCCATTACAGTCCAGTCATGTCACTTTTACAGTCCAGTTCATTGAATCACCGTTACAGTCCAGCGATTCCACCATTACAATTCAATGACGTCACCATTACATTCCAGTGATAACTCAAATAGTGTCCAGTGATGTCATCATTGCCGTCCAGGTTGACATTTTCTGCCTCTAACTGAGCGACTTGGGTCACAACCACAGGTTTGCGCTGTGTGAGTGATAGCCACCTAATGTCTGCATTTGGTATTACTTTGTGAGGTAGATCTTGTATGTGTGTGTGTGTGTTTGCGTGTGTGTGTACGTGTGTGAGTCTGAGACTGTGATCATATGTCCACTGCCACTGTAACCTGACAATGGATTTAAATGCTCTATCTGTTCGGCTCTGTGGAGAGAATACAAATCGTATAATTTTGGTTTGCTACTGATACTGTGTGTGTCAGATCACTAGTATCCTTATTACGCTTATTCCTTTTACTGCAGCTCATGGGGATTGAAAAATGTTTGCGAATGTTCCGTTTTAACTTCATTCACAATGCAACACATTTCTGCATATCTATATCGGTGTAGTTAATGATCAACAACCTTTTAGCACAACAAAATAAATCCTTTCCCCTATAAACTGACACTTTAAGGAGCTTCTGCCTGAGTCTTTTACTCACTGAGCAGCCAAAATGTGACAAACTTCGGGAAACAACAGCACATGCTTCGCGCAGAGCGAAATACTCTTCGGAAAATTACCTGCCTGGTGTATACTTTCCTGGATAAAGTTTTGTAAAATGCTATTGTTCACTCACAGAACAAGCGAGTTTTTGAGAAACGGTCAGTCTAACAAGCGAGAGAAACACAGAGATGATGAAACAGGAAACTGAGAAGAGAGTACGGCTGCAAGTTTCTGTAGCTCCGCCTGGCTTCACTATCCTGAGCAGCTCCAAACACTGAGCCTCTTACCGCTGAAATTGTTCCAACCAAAGTCACGCAAACTCCTGCAGCAGCCGCCGCCCCCGCTTCACCCGAAACCGCCAAGAAACAGGTTGACCCGTTGCTGGAATACAGCTTCAAACTGATGGAAGTGATCCATCAGATTGCGTCCAGCGCTCAGCAGCGCAATGGCATGTCCGTGGTCGCCATCAAGAAGGCTCTGGACGCCAAAGGCTGCAAGACGGTAACTCACAAATTCCAGGTCAGGAGTTCTTTGAAGGGACTGACGGAGAAAAGTTTCTGGACCCACACCAAGGGCATCTGCGCCTCCTACACACACAAAAGGGCAACCAGGCAAATAATCCGACCCCGCTGGGGAAGATAGGGGTCATCAATTAATCTACTCACGGAGAAACTTACAATGAGAAAGCCAAATTCACCCCGGTAAGCACCAGTGTCTAACAGAATCAGCAAAGCCATGTCTCCCGGTGCCAAGGTGACAGAGAAACCGATTGCGTATAACAAGCTGAAACCTACCAAAACAAGAAAGCTGTAAAGAAAACGGAATCTGCAGCAGACTCGAAGAAACCTAACACAACAAAACAAAACATAACATAACATAACATAACATAACATAACATAACATAACATAACATAACATAACATAACATAACATAACATAACATAACATAACATAACACAACATAACATAACATAACATAACATAACACGTAGGAGCAGGAGAAGGCCATTCGGACCTTCGAGCCTGTCCCGCCATTAAATAATGGCTGATCTTCCAATCTAACTCCAGCTAATAACCTAATTCTGCCTTATCCCCACATCCCTTAATCCCTTCTGCAACAAGAAATCTATCTGTCTCAGTCTTGAATATTTTCTAGGATTGAGCGTCAACAGCACTTTGGGGCAGTGAGCTCCACACGTTCACCACCCTTTGAGTGAAGACATTCTTTCTCAACTCAGTGGGAAAGGGCTGGCCTCTAATTTTAAGATTGTAACCACTGGGTTTAGTTTCCCCAACCAGGGGAAACAATCTCCCACTATGTATTCGATCATGACCTTTGATGATCTTATACGTTTCCACAAGATCGCCTCTAATTCGTCTATTATGATACTGAAAAACTACAGCTACCCGGAGAGATGACGAGGAAGAAAATTGATTTCCCTGTCTGACCACACTCTAGCAATAGATGGTGATACCCAGAAAAGGTGAAGGAGTATTAAAATCAATGATATCGGATTAAGTGGGGAATTATTTATTTACGTAAACGGATACAAAGGGAATGAGAATGTATACTTGTATTATAAAATAATCTCAAGCTATGGCTTTGAATCTTGATGCGAAGTCAAAGCGGCAAAGGAAAAGCAGATTGTTTCTTCTTATGTTGAAAGCGTAAGAATATTTTAACTGTATACTCTTGGAGCTGTAATACCGCGGTCAGCCAATGTACGGGGGTGTTGTAACGTAAACAATCGAAGGAATTATAGTGCGGCACCGCCAACTGCTGGACATGCGCTTGTAATGCAGGTCTCAAAGCCTCTTCAATCTGCCTGGTGTTGGGGGCATTTTAAATTCCTCACCATTTTAGTGTGTGATTATTGACAGCTTTGACCAAACAGAACACTGGGGATAAGAAGCCCTGCAGGGGTTCAACTGGGACGTCTTTCCGACGTGAAGGGCTCTACATACGTGTAATTTGTTGGTGTACACTATCCCAGTTGAACCTCAGCAGTCCTGCACACTGTTGTTGCCACGCCCCTTCCAGCCCCTCCCCATCCACAATCAAATGCACACGCAGCTCCTCCCATCCTCACCCACACAAAGGCCTACCCATCCTCACCAACACACAGACCCACCGACCCCCCCACCTATCACCCACACTCATTCCCTCCCACTTATCACCCCCTCCTCAATTACAACAAGAGCCTCCCCCTCATCACCCAAACCCAGTCCCTTCGTCTGCAATAACACCATGCTGACCAGCTCAGCACTAACACCATGGTGACCAGCTCAGCACTAACACCATGGTGGCCTGCTCATCATTAACACCATGGTGACCCGCTCAGCACTACCACCATGGTGACCAGCGCAGCACTAACACCATAGTGAACAGCTCAGCACTAGCACCAGTGTGACCAGCTCAGCACTAACAACATGGTGATCAGCTCAGCACTAGCACCATGGTGACCAACTCAGCACGAACACCATGGTGAGCAGCTCAGCACTAACACCATGGAGACGAGCTCAGCACTATCACCATGGTGAGCAGCTCAGCACTAACACCATGGAGACGAGCTCAGCACTATCACCATGGTGAGCAGCTCAGCACTAACACCATGTTGAC
>NW_024706120.1:0-2500 GCF_018977255.1 Callorhinchus milii | reverse complement strand
TAAAATCCACTTCGAACGATATTTCCATCAAAAGTATATTTTCCGTTATAATATAAAGTGAGATAAACTATTTAGATTTTTTCATCATTAGAAATCATTTTATAAAAATAATTCAAGGAGTGTTTTTTGTTTTTCTTATTCAGAAATTTTTGTTAAGATTCATAAAAATAAAGTGGCGATTTTTTAAAAAATCGATTTCAATAAAATGTTAAGTCAAATAAAACATACAAGCGAAATTATTCCTGTTTTTGAAAAGGCACACAGAAATCGCTTTACATGAGAAATCAAATAATATTTTTTATGTGTTCTTTCAAAACTTTATTTCACTTTTTAAAAAATTTAATCTATTTTTAAAAATTTTAAATGAGATGTTATAAAATTACTAAAATTATTAAAATGTGTTTAGTAATGTGTATGAGTTCCTGTGCATATTTTTCAAAAAGAAATTAAATTTTAAACTGTACATTGTAATAATTAAATTTTTTCAATCATTTTCTTGCCAGAATACGAAGGAATACATGAAAATTCAAATAACCTTTTTTGTGTGTACCAATCTTTAGGAAAATGCTATTTGCTGCGATTTTTACAATTCTATTCACAGTTAGATACTCATTTTGTAAACGCTGTAAAATAGCGCATAAAATAATAATTTGAAGGGTTAGGGTTAGGGTTAGGGTTAGGGTTAGGTTTAGGGTCAGGGTCAGGTTCAGGGTCAGGGTTAAGGTTAGGGTTAGTGTCAGGGTTAGGGTTAGTGTCAGGGTCAGGGTTAGGTTCAGGGTCAAGTTCAGTGTCAGGGTTAGGGTTAGGGTAAGGGTTAGGGTTAGGTTCAGGGTCAGGGTCAGGGTCAGGGTTAGGGTTAGGGTTAGGGTGAGTGTTAGGGTTAGGGTTAGGTTTAGGGTTAGAGTTACGGTTAGGGCTTGGGTTAGGGTCATGGTCAGTGTCAGGGTCAGGGTCAGGGACAGGGACAGGGTCAGTGTCAGGGTTAGGGTTAGGGTTAGGGTTAGGGTTAGTGTTAGTGATAGGGTTAGGGTTAGCGTTAGCGTTAGGGTTAGATTGAGGGTTAGGTTTAGTGTCAGGGTTAGGGTTAGGCTATTAGCGTCCTGCTGTTAGGGTTAGGGTTAGGGTTAGAATTAGGTTTAGGGTTAGGATTAGGGTTAGGGTTAAGGTTAGTGTTAAGGTTAGGGTTAGGGTGAGGTTTAGGGTTAGGGTTAGGCTTAGGGTAAGGGTTAGGGTTAGGGTTAGGTTTAGGGTGAGGGTTAGGGTTAGGGTTAGGGTTAGTGTTAGTGTTAGTGTTAGGGTTTGGGTTAGGATTAGTTTTAGGTTTAGGTTTAGGGTTAGGGTTAGGTTTAGGGTTAGGGTTAGTGATAGGGTTAGGGTTAGGGTTAGGGTTAGGGTTAGGGTTAGGGTTAGGGTGAGGTTTAGGGTTAGGTTTAGACTTAGGGTGAGGGTTAGGGTTAGGGTTAGGGTTAGGTTTAGTGTGAGGGTGAGTGTTAGGGTTAGGGTTAGGGTTAGGGTTAGGGTTAGTGTTAGTGATAGGGTTAGGGTTAGCGTTAGCGTTAGGGTTAGATTGAGGGTTAGGTTTAGGGTCAGGGTTAGGGTTAGGCTATTAGGGTCCTGCTGTTAGGGTTAGGGTTAGAGTTAGGTTTAGGGTTAGGATTAGGGTTAGGGTTAGGTTTAGGGTTAGGATTAGGTTTAGGGTTAGTGTTAGGGTTAGGGTTAGAGTTAGGTTCTGGGTTCTGGTCTTAGGGTTACGGTTAGGGTTATGGTTAGGGTTATGGTTAGGGTTCGGGTTAGTGTTAGGGTTAGGTTTAGGGTGAGTTTTAGGGTTAGGGTTAGGGTGAGGCTTAGGGTTAAATTATTAAAATGTGTTTAGTAATGTGTATGAATTCCTCTGCATCTTTTTCAAAAAGAAAGTAAATTTTAACTTTACATTTTAATAATTAAACTTTTTTCAATTGTTATCTTGCCCGAATACGAAGGAATACATGAAAATTCAAATAACTTTATTGTATGTACCAATCTTAAGGAAAATGATATTTGCTGCAATTTTTGCAATTCTATTCACAGTTTTGTTATCGCTGTAAAATAGCGCATAAAATAATATCTTGAATGCTTAGTAAAATAAAATCAACTTCGAACTGTATTTCCATCAAAAGTATATTTTCTGTTATAATATAAAGTGAGATAAACTATTTAGATTTTTTCATCATTAGAACTCATTTTATAAAAATAATTCAATGAGTGTTTTTTGTTTTGCTTTTTGAGAATTTTTTGTTAAGATTCAAAAAAATAAAGTGGCGATTTTTAAAAAAAATCGATTTCAATGAAATGTTCAGTCAAATAAAACATAAAAGCCAAATTATACTTGTTTTTCAAAAGGTACACAGAAATCGCTTTACATGAAAAATCAAATAATATTTTTCACGTGTTTTTTCAAAACTTTATTTACTTTTTATAAAATTTAATCTATTTCTAAAAAATTTAAATGTGATGTTATAAA
>NW_024706119.1:0-14603 GCF_018977255.1 Callorhinchus milii | reverse complement strand
CAGCGCCGCCCGGTGGCTCAATACCGTCACTGCAGCCGCTATATTGAAGCGCAGCAACAGCGCCTACCGGTGGCTCAATACCGTCACTGCAGCCGCGAAACGTAGCGCTGCGACAACAGCGCCGCCCGGTGGTTCAATGCCGCCAGTGCAGCCGCTAAGTTGAAGCGCAGCAACAGCGCCGCCCGTTGGCTCAATACCGTCACTGCAGCCGCTATAGTGAAGCGCAGCAACAGCGCCGCCCGGTGGCTCAATACCGTCACTGCAGCCGCTATTATAACTTAGCGCCACAACAGCGCCGCCCGTTAGCTCAATGCGGTCACTGCAGCAACTATAGTGAAGCGCAGCAACAGCGCCGCCCGGTGGCTCAATAGCGTCACTGCAGCCGCTATATTGAAGCGCAGCAACAGCGCCGCCCGGCGGCTAAATATCGTCATTGCAGCCGCTAAATTGAAGCGCAGCAACAGCGCCGCCCGGTGGCTGTATACCGTCATTGCAGCAACTATAGTGAAGCGCAGCAACAGCGCCGCCCGGTGGCTCAATATCGTCATTGCAGCCGCTATGTTGAAGCGCAGCAACAGCGCCGCGCTGTGGCTCAATACCGTCACTGCAGCCGCTAAGTTGAAGCACAGCAACAGCGTCGCTCGGTGGCTCCATACCGTCATTGCTGCCGCTATATTGAAGCGCAGCAACAGCGCCGCCCGGTGGCTCAATACCGTCACTGCAGCAGCTATAACGTAGCGCAGCGACAACAGCGCCGCCCGGGGGCTCAATACCGTCAGCGCAGCCGCTAAGTTGAAGCGCAGCAACAGCGCCGCCCGGTGGCTCAATACCGTCACTGCAGCCGCTATAGTGAAGCGCAGCAACAGCGCCGCCCGGTGGCTCAATACCGTCACTGCAGTCGCGATAGTGAAGCGCAGCAACAGCGCCGCCCGGTGGCTCAATACCGTCACTGCAGCCGCTATTGTGAAGCGCAGCAACAGCGCCGCCCGGTGGCTCAATACCGTCAATGCAGCCGCTATTTTGAAGCGCAGCAACAGCGCCGCGCGGTGGCTCAATACCGTCACTGCAGCCGCTATTGTAAAGCGCAGCAACAGCGCCGCCCGGTGGCTCAATACCGTCACTGCAGCCGCTATAACGTAGCGCTGCGACAACAGCGCCGCCCGGTGGCTCAATACCGTCACTGCAGCCGCTATGGTGAAGCGCAGCAACAGCGCCGCCCGGTGGCTCAATAACGTCACTGCAGCAGCTATAACGTAGCGCTGCGACAACAGCGCCGCCCGGTGGCTCAATACCGTCACTGCAGCCGCTATATTGAAGCGCAGCAACAGCGCCTACCGGTGGCTCAATACCGTCACTGCAGCCGCTAAAACGTAGCGCTGCGATAACAGCGCCGCCCGGTGGCTCAATACCGCCAGTGCAGCCGCTATGTTGAAGCGCAGCAACAGCGCCGCCCGTTGGCTCAATACCGTCACTGCAGCCGATATTTTGAAGCGCAGCAACAGCGCCGCCCGGTGGCTCAATACCGTCACTGCAGCCGCTATAACTTAGCGCTGCGACAAAAGCGCCGCCCGGTAGCTCAATGCCGTCACTGCAGCAACTATAGTGAAGCGCAGCAAGAGCGCCGCCCGGTGCCTCAATAGCGTCACTGCAGCCGCTATATTGAAGCGCAGCAACAGCGCCGCTCGGCGGCTAAATATCGTCATTGCACCCGCTAAATTGAAGCGCAGCAACAGCGCCGCCCGGTGGCTCAATACCGTAATTGCAGCAACTATATTGAAGTGCAGCAACAGCGCCGCCCGGTGGCTCAATACCGTCTCTGCAGCCGCTATTGTGAAGCGGTAGCAACAGCGCCGCCCGGTGGCTCAATACCGTCACTGCAGCCGCTAATGTGAAGCGCAGCAACAGCTCCGCCCGGTGGCTCAATACCGTCACTGCAGCAGCTAAAACGTAGCGCTGCGACAACAGGGCCGCCCGGTGGCTCAATATCGTCAGTGCAGCCGCTAAGTTGAAGCGCAGCAACAGCGCCGCGCGGTGGCTCAATACCGTCACTGCAGCCGCTATGTTGAAGCGCAGCAACAGCGCCGCCCGGTGGCTCAATACCGTCACTGCAGCCACTATGTTGAAGCGCAGCAACAGCGCCGCCCGGGGGCTCAATAACGTCACTGCAGCCGCTATGTTGAAGCGCAGCAACAGCGCCGCCAGGTGGCTCAATACAGCCACTGCAGCCGCTATGTTGAAGCGCAGCAACAGCGCCGTCCGGCGGCTCAATATCGTCACAGCTGCCGCTATTGTGAAGCGCAGCAACAGCGCCGCCCGGTGGCTCAATACCGTCATTGCAGCCGCTATGTTGAAGCGCAGCAACAGCGCCGCGCTGTGGCTCAATACCGTCACTGCAGCCGCTATGTTGAAGCGCAGCAACAGCGCCGCGCAGCGGCTAAATATCGTCACTTCAGCCGCTATATTGAAGCGCAGCAACAGCGCCGCCCGTTGGCTCAATACCGTCAGTGCATTCGCTAAGTTGAAGCGCAGCAACAGCGCCGTCCGGCGGCTCAATATCGTCACTGCTGCCGCTATATTGAAGCGCAGCAACAGCGCCGCCCGGTGGCTCAATACCGTCACTGCAGCAGCTATAACGTAGCGCAGCGACAACAGCGCCGCCCGGGGGCTCAATACCGTCAGTGCAGCCGCTAAGTTGAAGCGCAGCAACAGCGCCCCCCGGTGGCTCAATACCGTCACTGCTGCCGCTATTGTGAAGCGCAGCAACAGCGCCGCCCGGTGGCTCAATACCGTCACTGCAGACGCGATAGTGAAGCGCAGCAACAGCGCCGCCCGGTGGCTCAATACCGTCACTGCAGCCGCTTTGTGAAGCGCAGCAACAGCGCCGCCCGGGGGCTCAATACCGTCAATGCAGCCGCTATTTTGAAGCGCAGCAACAGCGCCGCGCGGTGGCTCAATACCGTCACAGCAGCCGCTATTGTGAAGCGGAGCAACAGCGCCGCGCGGTGGCTCAATACCGTCACTGCAGCCGCTATTGTAAAGCGCAGCAACAGCGCCGCCCGGTGGCTCAATACCGTCACTGCAGCCGCTATAACGTAGCGCTGCGACAACAGCGCCGCCCGGTGGCTCAATAGCGTCACTGCAGCCGCTATATTGAAGCGCAGCAACAGCGCCGCCCGGTGGCTCAATACCGTCACTGCAGCAGCTATAACGTAGCGCTGCGACAACAGCGCCGCCCGGTGGCTCAATACCGTCACTGCAGCCGCTATATTGAAGCGCAGCAACAGCGCCTACCGGTGACTCAATACCGTCACTGCAGCCGCTATAACGAAGCGCTGCGACAACAGCGCCGCCCGGTGGTTCAATGCCGCCAGTGCAGCCGCTAAGTTGAAGCGCAGCAACAGCGCCGCCCGTTGGCTCAATACCGTCACTGCAGCCGCTATTTTGAAGCGCAGCAACAGCGCCGCCCGGTGGCTCAATACCGTCACTGCAGCCGCTAAAACGTAGCGCTGCGACAACAGCGCCGCCCGGTAGCTCAATGCCGTCACTGCAGCAACTATAGTGAAGCGCAGCAACAGCGCCGCCCGGCGGCTAAATATCGTCATTGCAGCCGCTAAATTGAAGCGCAGCAACAGCGCCGCCCGGTGGCTCAATACCGTAATTGCAGCAACTATAGTGAAGCGCAGCAACAGCGCCGCCCAGTGGCTCCATACCGTCACTGCAGCCGCTATATTGAATCGCAGCAACAGCGCCGCCCGGCGGCTAAATATCGTCACTGCTGCCGCTATGTTGAAGCGCAGCAACAGCGCCGCGCAGCGGCTAAATATCGTCACTTCAGCCGCTATATTGAAGCGCAGCAACAGCGCCGCCCGTTGGCTCAATACCGTCAGTGCATTCGCTAAGTTGAAGCGCAGCAACAGCGCCGTCAGGCGGCTCAATATCGTCACTGCTGCCGCTATATTGAAGCGCAGCAACAGCGCCGCCCGGTGGCTCAATACCGTCACTGCAGCAGCTATAACGTAGCGCAGCGACAACAGCGCCGCCCGGGGGCTCAATACCGTCAGTGCAGCCGCTAAGTTGAAGCGCAGCAACAGCGCCGCCCGGTGGCTCAATACCGTCACTGCTGCCGCTATTGTGAAGCGCAGCAACAGCGCCGCCCGGTGGCTCAATACCGTCACTGCAGACGCGATAGTGAAGCGCAGCAACAGCGCCGCCCGGTGGCTCAATACCGTCACTGCAGCCGCTTTTGTGAAGCGCAGCAACAGCGCCGCCCGGGGCTCAATACCGTCAGTGCAGCCGCTATTTTGAAGCGCAGCAACAGCGCCGCGCGGTGCTCAATACCGTCACAGCAGCCGCTATTGTGAAGCGGAGCAACAGCGCCGCGCGGTGGCTCAATACCGTCACTGCAGCCGCTATTGTAAAGCGCAGCAACAGCGCCGCCCGGTGGCTCAATACCGTCACTGCAGCCGCTATAACGTAGCGCTGCGACAACAGCGCCGCCCGGTGGCTCAATAACGTCACTGCAGCCGCTATATTGAAGCGCAGCAACAGCGCCGCCCGGTGGCTCAATACCGTCACTGCAGCAGCTATAACGTAGCGCTGCGACAACAGCGCCGCCCGGTGGCTCAATACCGTCACTGCAGCCGCTATATTGAAGCGCAGCAACAGCGCCTACCGGTGGCTCAATACCGTCACTGCAGCCGCTAAAACGTAGCGCTGCGACAACAGCGCCGCCCGGTGGTTCAATGCCGCCAGTGCAGCCGCTAAGTTGAAGCGCAGCAACAGCGCCGCCCGTTGGCTCAATACCGTCACTGCAGCCGCTATTTTGAAGCGCAGCAACAGCGCCGCCCGGTGGCTCAATACCGTCACTGCAGCCGCTATAACGTAGCGCTGGCAGACAACAGCGCCGCCCGGTGGCTCAATCGTCACTGCAGCAACTATAGTGAAGCGCAGCAACAGCGCCGCCCCAGGCGGCTTACAATATCGTCATTGCAGCCGCTAAATTGAAGCGCAGCAACAGCGCCGCCCGGTGGCTCAATACCGTAATTGCAGCAACTATAGTGAAGCGCAGCAACAGCGCCGCCCAGTGGCTCCATACCGTCACTGCAGCCGCTATATTGAATCGCAGCAACAGCGCCGCCCGGCGGCTAAATATCGTCACTGCTGCCGCTAAGTTGAAGCGCAGCAAGAGCGCCGCGCCGTGGCTAAATATCGTCACTGCAGCCGCTATAGTGAAGCGCAGCAACAGCGCCGCCCGGTGGCTCAATACCGTCACTGCAGCCGCTATATTGTAAGCGCAGCAACAGCGCCGCCCGGTGGCTCAATACCGTCACTGCAGACGCGATAGTGAAGCGCAGCAACAGCGCCGTCCGGTGGCTCAGTACCGTCACTGCAGCCGCTATTTTGAAGCGCAGCAACAGCGCCTCCCGGTGGCTCAATACCGTCATTGCAGCCGCTATGTTGAAGCGCAGCAACAGCGCCGCGCGGTGGTTCAATACCGTCACTGCAGCCGCTATAACGTAGCGCTGCGACAACAGCGCCGCCCGGTGGCTCAATACCATCATTGCAGCAACTATAGTGAAGCGCAGCAACAGCGCCACCCGGTGGCTCAATACCGTCATTGCAGCCGCTATGTTGAAGCGCAGCAACAGCGCCGCGCGGTGGCTCAATACCGTCACTGCAGCCGCTGTTGTGAAGCGCAGCAATAGCGCCGCCCGGTGGCTCAATACCGTCACTGCAGCCGCTATAACGTAGCGCTGCGTCAACAGCGCCGCCCGGTCGCTCAATACCGTCACTGCAGCAACTATAGTGAAGCGCAGCACCAGCGCCGCCCGGTGTCTCAATACCGTCACTGCAGCCGCTATATTGAAGCGCAGCAACAGCGCCGCCCGGCGGCTAAATACCGTCATGCAGCCGCTATATTGAAGCGCAGCAACAGCGCCGCGCGGTGGCTCAATACCGTCACTGCAGACGCGATAGTGAAGCGCAGCAACAGCGCCGCGCGGTGGCTCAATACCGTCACTGCAGCCGCTGTGTTGAAGCGCAGCAACAGCGCCGCCCGGTGTTTCAATACCGTCACTGCAGCCGCTAAGTTGAAGCGCAGCAACAGCGCCGCCCGGTGGCTCAATTACGTCACTGCAGCCGCTATGTTGAAGCGCAGCAACAGCGCCTCCCGGTGGCTCAATACCGTCACTGCAGCCGCTAAAACGTAGCGCTGTGACAACAGCGCCGCCGTTGGATCAATGCCGCCAGTGCAGCCGCTAAGTTGAAGCGCAGCAATAGCGCCGCCCGTTGGCTCAATACCGTCACTGCAGCCGCTATATTTAAGCGCAGCAACAGCGCCGCCCGGTGGCTCAATACCGTCACTGCAGCCGCTATAGTGAAGCGCAGCAACAGCGCCGCCCGGTGGCTCAATACCGTCACTGCAGCCGCTATGTTGAAGCGCAGCAACAGCGCCGCGTAGCGCTGCGATAACAGCGCCGCCCGGTGGCTTAATATCGTCAGTGCAGCTGCTAAGTTGAAGCGCAGCAACAGCGCCGTCCGGCGGCTCAATATCGTCACTGCAGCCGCTATGTTGAAGAGCAGCAACAGCGCCGCGGTAGCGCTAAATATCGTCACAGCAGCCGCTATAGTGAAGCGCAGCAACAGCGCCGCCCGGTGGCTCAATACCGTCAGTGCATCCGCTATGTTGAAGCGCAGCAACAGCGCCGAACGGTGGCTCAATATCGTCACTGCTGCCGCTAAGTTGAAGCGCAGCAACAGCGCCGCGCGGTGGCTCAATACCGTCACTGCAGCCGCTATATTGAAGCGCAGCAACAGCGCCGCCCGGTGGCTCAATACCGTCACTGCAGCCGCTATAACGTAGCGCTGCGACAACAGCGCCGCCCGGTGGCTCAATACGGTCACTGCAGCCGCTATATTGAAGCGCAGCAACAGCGCCTCCCGGTGGCTCAATACCGTCACTGCAGCCGCTATATTGAATCGCAGCAACAGCGCCGCCCGGTGGCTCAATACCGTCACTGCAGCCGCTATAGTGAAGCGCAGCAACAGCGCCGCCGCGGCTCAATACCGTCACTGCAGCCGCTAGATTGAAGCGCAGCAACAGCGCCGCGTGCGGCTAAATACCGTCACTGCAGCCGCTATAGTGAAGCGCAGCAACAGCGCCGCCCGGTGGCTCAATACTGTCAGTGCAGCCGCTATGTTGAAGCGCAGCAACAGCGCCGACCGGTGGCTCAATACCGTCACTGCAGCCGCTAAGTTGAAGCGCAGCAACAGCGCCGCGCCGGTGGCTCAATACCGTCACTGCAGCCGCTATATTGAAGCGCAGCAACAGCGCCGCCCGGTGGCTCAATACCGTCACTGCAGCCGCTATAACGTAGCGCTGCGACAACAGCGCCGCCCGGTGGCTCAATACCGTCATTGCAGCCGCTATGGTGAAGCGCAGCAACAGCGCCGCGCGGTGGCTCAATACCGTCGCTGCAGCCGCTATTGTGAAACGCAGCAACAGCGCCGCCCGGTGGCTCAATACCGTCGCTGCAGCCGCTATAACGTAGCGCTGCGTCAACAGCGCCGCCCGGTCGCTCAATACCGTCACTGCAGCCGCTAAGTTGAAGCGCAGCAACAGCGCCGCGCGGTGGCTCAATATCGTTACTGCAGCCGCTATGTTGAAGCGCAGCAACAGCGCCGCCCGGTGGCTCAATACCGTCACTGCAGCCGCTATGTTTAAGCGCAGCAACAGCGCCGCCCGGTGGCTCAATTACGTCACTGCAGCCGCTATGTTGAAGCGCAGCAACAGCGCCTCCCGGTGTCTCAATACCGTCACTGCAGCCGCTAAAACGTAGCGCTGCGACAACAGCGCCGCCCGGTGGTTCAATGCCGCCAGTGCAGCCGCTAAGTTGAAGCGCAGCAACAGCGCCGCCGGTTGGCTCAATACCGTCACTGCAGCCGCTATCAATCTACGGCTGTTTGTGGGACATTGCTGTGCGCAATTGGCTGCCGCGTTCGCCCACAAATATACAGTCAATTCACTTTACAGTGTGTTCTGTGAAGCGCTTTGGGACGTCCTCCTGACGTGAAAAGCGCTGTATCAAATGCAAGGATTATTATTATTATTATTATTGTGAAGCGCAGCAACAGCGCCGACCGGTGGCTCAATACAGTCATTGCAGCCGCTATGTTGAAACGCAGCAACAGCGCCGCGCGGTGGTTCAATACCGTCACTGCAGCCGCTATAACCTAGCGCTGCGACAACAGCGCCGCCCGGTGGCTCAATACCATCATTGCAGCAACTATAGTGAAGCGCAGCAACAGCGCCGCCCGGTGGCTCAATACCGTCATTGCAGCCGCTATGTTGAAGCGCAGCAACAGCGCCGCGCGGTGGCTCAATACCGTCACTGCAGCCGCTGTTGTGAAGCACAGCAACAGCGCCGCCCGGTGGCTCAATACCGTCACTGCAGCCGCTATAACGTAGCGCTGCGTCAACAGCGCCGCCCGGTCGCTCAATACCGTCACTGCAGCAACTAAAGTGAAGCGCAGCAACAGCGCCGCCCGGTGTCTCAATACCGTCACTGCAGCCGCTATATTGAAGCGCAGCAACAGCGCCGCCCGGCGGCTAAATATCGTCATTGCTGCCGCTATATTGAAGCGCAGCAACAGCGCCGCGCGGTGGCTCAATACCATCACTGCAGACGCGATAGTGAAGCGCAGCAACAGCGCCGCCTGGTGGCTCAATACCGTCACTGCAGCAGCTATAACGTAGCGCTGCGACAACAGCGCCGCCCGGTGGCTCAATACCGTCACTGCAGCCGCTAAAACGTAGCGCTGCGACAACAGCGCCGCCCGTTGGATCAATGCCGCCAGTGCAGCCGCTAAGTTGAAGCGCAGCAATAGCGCCGCCCGTTGGCTCAATACCGTCACTGCAGCCGCTATTTTGAAGCGCAGCAACAGCGCCGCCCGGTGGCTCAATACCGTCACTGCAGCCGCTATAGTGAAGCGCAGCAACAGCGCCGTCCGGCGGCTCAATATCGTCACTGCAGCCGCTATGTTGAAGAGCAGCAACAGCGCCGCGTAGCGGCTAAATATCGTCACAGCAGCCGCTATAGTGAAGCGCAGCAACAGCGCCGCCCGGTGGCTCAATACCGTCAGTGCAGTCGCTAAGTTGAAGCGCAGCAACAGCGCCGAACGGTGGCTCAATATCGTCACTGCTGCCGCTAAGTTGAAGCGCAGCAACAGCGCCGCGCGGTGGCTCAATACCGTCACTGCAGCCGCTATATTGAAGCGCAGCAACAGCGCCGCCCGGTGGCTCAATACCGTCACTGCAGCCGCTATAACGTAGCGCTGCGACAACGGCGCCGCCCGGTGGTTCAATGCCGCCAATGCAGCCGCTAAGTTGAAGCGCAGCAACAGCGCCGCCCGTTGACTCAATACCGTCACTGCAGCCGCTATTTTGAAGCGCAGCAACAGCGCCGGCCGGTGGCTTAATACCGTCACTGCAGCCGCTATAGTGAAGCGCAGCAACAGCGCCGTCCGGTGGCTCAATACCGTCACTGCAGCCGCTATTGTCAAGCGCAGCAACAGCGCCGCCCGGTGGCTCAATACCGTCATTGCAGCCGCTATGTTGAAGCGCAGCAACAGCGCCGCGCGGTGGTTCAATACAGTCACTGCAGCCGCTATAACGTAGCGCTGCGACAACAGCGCCGCCCGGTGGCTCAATACCATCATTGAAACAACTATAGTGAAGCGCAGCAACAGCGCCGCGCGGTGGCTCAATACCGTCGCTGCAGCCGCTGTTGTGAAGCGCAGCAACAGCGCCGCCCGGTGGCTCAATACCGTCGCTGCAGCCGCTATAACGTAGCGCTGCGTCAACAGCGCCGCCCGGTCGCTCAATACCGTCACTGCAGCCGCTAAGTTGAAGCGCAGCAACAGCGCCGCGCGGTGGCTCAATATCGTTACTGCAGCCGCTATGTTGAAGCGCAGCAACAGCGCCGCCCGGTGGCTCAATACCGTCACTGCAGCCGCTATGTTTAAGCGCAGCAACAGCGCCGCCCGGTGGCTCAATTACGTCACTGCAGCCGCTATGTTGAAGCGCAGCAACAGCGCCTCCCGGTGGCTCAATACCGTCACTGCAGCCGCTAAAACGTAGCGCTGCGACAACAGCGCCGCCCGGTGGTTCAAAGCCGCCAGTGCAGCCACTAATTTGAAGCGCAGCAACAGCGCCGCCGGTTGGCTCAATACCGCCAGTGCAGCCGCTAAGTTGAAGCGCAGCAACAGCGCCGCCGGTTGGCTCAATACCGTCACTGCAGCCGCTATCAATCTACGGCTGTTTGTGGGACATTGCTGTGCGCAATTGGCTGCCGCGTTCGCCCACAAATATACAGTCAATTCACTTTACAGTGTGTTCTGTGAAGCGCTTTGGGACGTCCTCCTGACGTGAAAAGCGCTGTATCAAATGCAAGGATTATTATTATTATTATTATTGTGAAGCGCAGCAACAGCGCCGACCGGTGGCTCAATACAGTCATTGCAGCCGCTATGTTGAAGCGCAGCAACAGCGCCGCGCGGTGGTTCAATACCGTCACTGCAGCCGCTATAACCTAGCGCTGCGACAACAGCGCCGCCCGGTGGCTCAATACCGACATTGCAGCAACTATAGTGAAGCGCAGCAACAGCGCCGCCCGGTGGCTCAATACCGTCATTGCAGCCGCTATGTTGAAGCGCAGCAACAGCGCCGCGCGGTGGCTCAATACCGTCACTGCAGCCGCTGTTGTGAAGCACAGCAACAGCGCCGCCCGGTGGCTCAATACCGTCACTGCAGCCGCTATAACGTAGCGCTGCGTCAACAGCGCCGCCCGGTCGCTCAATACCGTCACTGCAGCAACTAAAGTGAAGCGCAGCAACAGCGCCGCCCGGTGGCTCAATACCGTCACTGCAGCCGCAAGCGCAGCAACAGCGCCGCCCGGCGGCTAAATATCGTCATTGCTGCCGCTATATTGAAGCGCAGCAACAGCGCCGCGCGGTGGCTCAATACCATCACTGCAGACGCGATAGTGAAGCGCAGCAACAGCGCCGCCTGGTGGCTCAATACCGTCACTGCAGCAGCTATAATGTAGCGCTGCAACAGCGCCGCCCGGTGGCTCAATACCGTCAGTGCAGCCGCTAAGTTGAAGCGCAGCAACAGCGCCGCGCGGTGGCTCAATACCGTCACTGCAGCCGCTATGTTGAAGCGGAGCAACAGCGCCGCCCGGTGGCTCAATTACGTCACTGCAGCCGCTATAACGTAGCGCTGCGACAACAGCGCCGCCCGGTGGCTCAATACCGTCATTGCAGCAACTATAGTGAAGCGCAGCAACAGCGCCGCCCGGTGGCTCAATACCGTCACTGCAGCCGCTATGTTGAAGCGCAGCAACAGCGCCGCCCGGTGGCTCAATACCGTCACTGCAGCCGCTATGTTGAAGCGCAGCAACAGCGCCGCCCGGTGGCTCAATACCGTCACTGCAGCCGCTATTGTGAAGCGCAGCAACAGCGCCGCCCGGTGGCTCAATACTGTCAGTGCAGCCACTATGTTCAAGCGCAGCAACAGCGCCGCCCGCTGGCTCAATACCTACACTGCAGCCGCTATAACGTAACCCTGCGACAACAGCGCCGCCCGGTGGCTCAATACCGTCATTGCAGCAACTATAGTGAAGCGCAGCAACAGCGCCGCGCGGTGGCTCAATACCGTCAGTGCAGCCGCTATGTTGAAGCGCAGCAACAGCGCCGCCCGGTGGCTCAATACCGTCACTGCAGCCGCTATGTTGAAGCGCAGCAACAGCGCCGCCCGGCGGCTCAATATCGTCACTGCAGCCGCTATTGTGAAGCGCAGCAACAGCGCCGCCCGGTGGCTCAATACCGTCACTGCAGCCGCTATAACGTAGCGCTGCAACAGCGCCGCCCGGTGGCTCAATATCGTCAGTGCAGCCGCTAAGTTGAAGCGCAGCAACAGCGCCGCGCGGTGGCTCAATACCGTCACTGCAGCCGCTATGTTGAAGCGCAGCAACAGCGCCGCCCGGTGGCTCAATACCGTCACTGCAGCCGCTATGTTGAAGCGCAGCAACAGCGCCGCCCGGGGGCTCAATAACGTCACTGCAGCCGCTATGTTGAAGCGCAGCAACAGCGCCGCCAGGTGGCTCAATACCGTCACTGCAGCCGCTATGTTGAAGCGCAGCAACAGCGCCGTCCGGCGGCTCAATAGCGTCACTGCTGCCGCTATATTGAAGCGCAGCAACAGCGCCGCCCGGTGGCTCAATACCGTCACTGCAGCAGCTATAACGTAGCGCTGCGACAACAGCGCCGCCCGGTGGCTCAATACCGTCACTGCAGCCGCTATATTGAAGCGCAGCAACAGCGCCGCCCGGTGGCTCAATACCGTCACTGCAGCCGCTATAACGTAGCGCAGCAACAGCGCCGCCCGGTGGCTCAATACCGTCAGTGCAGCCGCTAAGTTGAAGCGCAGCAACAGCGCCGCCCGGTGGCTCAATACCGTCACTGCAGCCGCTATGTTGAAGCGCAGCAACAGCGCCGCCCGGTGGCTCAATACCGTCACTGCAGCCGCTATAGTGAAGCGCAGCAACAGCGCCGCCCGGTGGCTCAATACCGTCACTGCAGCCGCTATTGTGAAGCGCAGCAACAGCGCCGCCCGGTGGCTCAATACCGTCATTGCAGCCGCTATGTTGAAGCGCAGCAACAGCGCCGCCCGGTGGCTCAATACCGTCACTGCAGCCGCTATAACGTAGCGCAGCAACAGCGCCGCCCGGTGGCTCAATACCGTCACTGCAGCCGCTATAGTGAAGCGCAGCAACAGCGCCGCCCGGTGGCTCAATACCGTCATTGCAGCCGCTATGTTGAAGCGCAGCAACAGCGCCGCCCGGTGGCTCAATACCGTCACTGCAGCCGCTATTGTGAAGCGCAGCAACAGCGCCGCCCGGTGGCTCAATACCGTCACTGCAGCCGCTATAACGTAGCGCTGCAACAGCGCCGCCCGGTGGCTCAATACCGTCACTGCAGCAACTATAGTGAAGCGCAGCAACAGCGCCGCCCGGTGGCTCAATACCGTCACTGCAGCCGCTATATTGAAGCGCAGCAACAGCGCCGCCCGGCGGCTAAATATCGTCATTGCAGCCGCTATATTGAAGCGCAGCAACAGCGCCGCCCGGTGGCTCAATACCGTCACTGCAGACGCGATAGTGAAGCGCAGCAACAGCGCCGCGCGGTGGCTCAATACCGTCACTGCAGCCGCTATGTTGAAGCGCAGCAACAGCGCCGCCCGGTGGCTCAATACCGTCACTGCAGCCGCTAAGTTCAAGCGCAGCAACAGCGCCGCCCGGTGGCTCAATAACGTCACTGCAGCCGCTATGTTGAAGCGCAGCAACAGCGCCGCCCGGTGGCTCAATACCGTCACTGCAGCCGCTATAACGTAGCGCAGCAACAGCGCCGCCCGTTGGCTCAATACCGTCAGTGCAGCCGCTAAGTTGAAGCGCAGCAACAGCGCCGCCCGGTGGCTCAATACCGTCACTGCAGCCGCTATTTTGAAGCGCAGCAACAGCGCCGCCCGGTGGCTCAATACCGTCACTGCAGCCGCTATAGTGAAGCGCAGCAACAGCGCCGCCCGGTGGCTCAATACCGTCAGTGCAGCCGCTATGTTGAAGCGCAGCAACAGCGCCGCGTGGTGGCTCAATACCGTCACTGCAGCCGCTATAGTGAAGCGCAGCAACAGCGCCGCCCGGTGGCTCAATACCGTCACTGCAGCCGCTAAGTTGAAGCGCAGCAACAGCGCCGCCCGGTGGCTCAATACCGTCACTGCAGCCGCTAAGTTGAAGCGCAGCAACAGCGCCGCCCGGTGGCTCAATACCGTCACTGCAGCCGCTATATTGAAGCGCAGCAACAGCGCCGCCCGGTGGCTCAATACCGTCACTGCAGCCGCTATAACGTAGCGCTGCAACAGCGCCGCCCGGTGGCTCAATACCGTCACTGCAGCCGCTATATTGAAGCGCAGCAACAGCGCCGCCCGGTGGCTCAATACCGTCACTGCAGCCGCTAAAACGTAGCGCTGCGACAACGGCGCCGCCCGGTGGTTCAATGCCGCCAATGCAGCCGCTAAGTTGAAGCGCAGCAACAGCGCCGCCCGTTGGCTCAATACCGTCACTGCAGCCGCTATTTTGAAGCGCAGCAACAGCGCCGCCCGGTGGCTCAATACCGTCACTGCAGCCGCTATAGTGAAGCGCAGCAACAGCGCCGTCCGGTGGCTCAATACCGTCACTGCAGCCGCTATTGTGAAGCGCAGCAACAGCGCCGCCCGGTGGCTCAATACCGTCATTGCAGCCGCTATGTTGAAGCGCAGCAACAGCGCCGCGCGGTGGCTCAATACAGTCACTGCAGCCGCTATAACGTAGCGCTGCAACAGCGCCGCCCGGTGGCTCAATACCATCATTGCAACAACTATAGTGAAGCGCAGCAACAGCGCCGCGCGGTGGCTCAATACCGTCGCTGCAGCCGCTGTTGTGAAGCGCAGCAACAGCGCCGCCCGGTGGCTCAATACCGTCGCTGCAGCCGCTATAACGTAGCGCTGCGTC
>NW_024706118.1:8406-14639 GCF_018977255.1 Callorhinchus milii | reverse complement strand
CGTGGCAGCCCAAAGGGGCTCTCGGAATAACGGCGCCACACACGCGCACGTTTCTCCCACGCACACACACGATCGTTCCTCCCCCAGCACTCTCGCCGGAATTGAATGCTGTGGATTTTGGAATTGATAACTGCGAACTAAAAAAACATAACCAAGTTGAGCTGAACCGTGCGCACAAGTGGCACGCCGCTGTGGCGTGCGTTACAGCGAGGAGCTCTGCGCACAATCGCAAGAATCCGCATTGGGCCCGGTTCAGCACGGAACTGTGCTGTGTGTGAGGGGCTGCGTTAGGGATGGGGCAGGCTGGGCAGCACCAAGGCGAGATCTTATCTCGCTCGCCTGTTATACCGGACTCATGGGTTCGATCCCGATCCTGTGATACCTGCTCTAAATGTGGAGTTTGCGTGTCTCTCTCCCCGTGGTCGCGTGGATTTTCTCCGGCTCCTTTGTGTTTTCCCTCCAAGTTTAGAGTTACATCGCTTTAAATTCCCACACGATGATGAGCCATGTTCTTTGGTTCTTTCGGTAAAGTCACGTAGATAGGAAAAGAATAATGCGAAATAAAGTTAATGAAAATAAAAATAATAATAAAATAATAATAAACAAAAAGAATGTAGACTAAGGCCTGGTTCTTAACCTGAGTGTACTGGCAGTCTACAATGTAGACTGTAGCCTGGTTATTACGTTTTGTGAGTGTACTGGCAGTCTGTAACGTAGACTGTAGCCTGGTTCTTAACCTCGGTGAGTGTACTGGCAGTCTATAATGTAGACTGTAGCCTGGTTTTTAAGCTGGTGAGCATATTGGCAGTCTATAATGTAGACTGTATTCTTAGGTTTTTTTCGGTAAAGTCACGTAGGTAAAACATTAAAATTAATAAAAGTAAAATAAAATAAAAAATCACGACGTTTCGGAGGCAACACAAGCCTCCGTCTTCAGGTGGAACCGTCACAGCCACGACAGCTGTATCAAGTAAATGAGAGATTGCAGGAGCTACCACTCCGTTTATATAATGGTTGGAGAGGGGGGAAGGGGCAAGTGCAGCACACTTTTTATTCATATGGTAAGGTGAGGCTTAAGAGGGTGAGCCTTTGGTATGGAGAGGTACGGTCTGTGACTCAACCTGGCCTACCTAACAAAGAGAAACAACTAAACATGGTAAACCTGTGATAGTTGTCTCTCAAATAAGATTGGCCAAATAAGTGTAGTTAAATCTTTTTTGCATGGTTAATCACATCTTTCCAATGATTACTCAGTTTGTAACCATCATCACGGTTGAAATTATGTCTGTGTTTGTATATTTGTACTAGCATAAGTACCCGGCGTTGCCCGGGTGAAAAATATATTTCTTAATAACCTTACATATATACACAGATGGGCTGCTACCCCTGCCCCCCCCCCCCCCCGAGCCACGATCTCCTGGGCCGCTGTGCAGTAATATGTACAGCCTATAGTGTGGTGGGGTGTCGAGGCCTAGTACCGTGCAGAGCCTCCGGCCTCGCCTAAATTGCCCACCCGGCTGAGGCTGGGTACAGGGGCCGTTACCCCCCCCCCCCCGTGCTACAATAATACTGTCTAATCGCTATAATTTTATTATCTACCAACCCTATAATAGTAATTGCACACATTGTGGTGGGGGGGGGAGTGAAGAGGACGTGAAACTTTGATGAATTTACCTCAGAGTCGCGTGTTAATGCGTGCGCATATTTTTAACGGGAATTAAAAATGGCGTCCACCCCGCAGCGAATGCGTCGCTACCCGTTGCCAGGGGCAACCGCCGTCCAATGAAACTGCGTATGGTCCGGCGACACACAGACAGACAGACACACACACAGACAGACAGACGGACAGACAGACAGATTTGCGATTTTATATATATAGATGGCTTCGTGTACAAACCTTTGATGGTAGCCAGGAGGTTTGCAGAGAACCTTGGTCTCAGAAAAGACAATTTCATGAGAGCCTACCGAGTTGTAGCAATGATCGGCAACGGCCGAAGAATCAGTTCTGCCGTGTTTCAGATCTGACTTGTGCTCGCGGACACGATCAGAAACATGACGTTTCGTTTCTCCAATGTAGCAATCACCACAAATGCAACTCAATTTGTAGACTCCAGGATACTGTAAGTCAGGAACGACATCCTTCACAGATGGAATCAGATCACGGATTTTATGCACTGTACTGAATCGGACTTGGATCTTATGTTTGTTTAGAATTTTGGAGATCTTTTTGGTCACGCCTGCTATGTATGGTAACGTGACTTACAGTATCCTGGAGTCTACAAATTGAGTTGCATTAGTGGTGATTGCTACATTGGAGAAACGAAACGTCATGTTTCTGATCGTGTCCGCGAGCACAATTCAGATCTGAAACACGCAGAACTGATTCTTCGGCCGTTGCCGATCATTGCTACAACTCGGTGGACTCTCATGAAATTGTCTTTTCTGAGACCAAGGTTCTCTGCAAACCTCCTGGCTACCATCAAAGGTTTGTACACGAAGCCATACAAATATGCAAACACAGACATAATTTCAACCGTGATGATGGTTACAAACTGAGTAATCATTGGAAAGATGTGATTAACCATGCAAAAAAGATTTAACTTACTAGCTTGAAGACGAACACGACCTTGATTGAAACTTCCAGAGGTGCGAGCCTAGCAGTAATGGCTGGTCACACCCAGGCGCATTAACGAGATGGATAATTGACTTATAAGAATCCAAGTACTACGAACCACACTCCTTGGCATTGAGGATAATTGTTTGGGTATCGGTAGTGTTTGGTCCGAAATCTCACCATCTTTTTAGCTCGACCGTCGGCAGTGTGTGCATGGGGCTAACTGAGTGGTCTTGCGGTCAATGTACGAGCTATGTCGGGTTGGTCCAGTGTCTAGCGTCGTGCACCTCCTCGATGGGCACATTACGGCGGTGGCGGTAGCGTCATAACGAGGCGGCACGAGCATAAACCTAATTTGGTTTCTCCCATGGTTAAATTTGACTTTAGCCGGTCTAAAACCGGTGATACGTATGACATTGCGTCTTATGGGGATGGGTAAATTCGGCATCCTCATGCGAAATAATTCTAGGGATCATGGGGGGACAGGTAGTTATTTACTGCCAGACTTCCCCAGGTGGAGGATCAACTCGGACCGGCGGGTTAATGCGCGGCTGCATTGTTGGGCAAACACACGCGGTGCCGTCTCTTTACTAACCTTGCTTGAGTATGTCTGGGCACTACCCAGGTCCCCCACGGATTAGCCTTGCGAGGTTTCGTGCACGGTTCCGTACTGAGCTCTTGGCTATGCATCTTTAGTGTGCTAATCCAACTCAATACATAGTGCCTATTGCTGCAGCAAGATGTGAAGCTTCTTCTTAGAGTAGCGATACAGCTTGCGACTTCACTGCCCCACCGCTGCTAG
Organism: Callorhinchus milii; assembly: GCF_018977255.1. NCBI lineage: Eukaryota > Metazoa > Chordata > Chondrichthyes > Chimaeriformes > Callorhinchidae > Callorhinchus > Callorhinchus milii. Next base: position 11,223 of record NW_024706118.1, on the reverse strand, counting down.
TTAGTTCTGCATGTTGCCCAAACTGCGTGTTAAGGTATTTTATCATCGAGCTTTCCCGGTTACCGTTATGGAATGCCGGTCTCACTTTAGTACCGGTCGATCGAGGGCAATTGCGCGGGGTCTTTCAGCAACACCGCTCTTAGGACTTCAGATTAGCTACTTAAGACTCGTGGCTCACGTTCGAGGTATTTGTCTAACTGCATGGGAACCCATGGCGATCAGGTACGTTATTTAAGATCGGCACTAAAGGCATTTCTTGACACTTCAACCGTGCGGGGGGGGCAAAACCAGCGCAAGGTGACCCGGCCATATCCACCATGCAACCCACAGTTACGCAGGGAGCGAGCCTGTAATATGAAATACTCAGTTCTGCGTACTCAAGGCGGCACGTCGGTGATGCAACAAAGCCTCGTGACACTAGGACGTGTGCACCATGCTGACATCTACCTTTGCATACTAAAGATACCTGTTGCCTTCGCAGTGCATTCCCATCTAATTGAAATGGGCCAAAAAAAAGTGTCTATTCCTGCACATCCTAGCGGCCTCGTGAACAGTATCTGATGATGGAATGATCTTACCCGACTCAAAGTGAGTGCTTTCGTTCAGGAAAGCGCAGATAGAGGCCCACTTGTAGCATCAATCTTCTAGCATGTGTGCAGCACCGGCTGCTGTTTGCTTCACTATCAAGGTCGTTGAGGTCTTGATCTCAAACAATAGTGGGGTCGACTTCTAAGCGATACGGCACTGAACTCGTCAGGCCTGCGTGCTGACTCTCACAGATGTAACATACCTTCATTACCGCGAGTCCGTGCTGTGATCGGCACTACTCACTCGTGCCGTATAACTTCATCGGACCATGCATGTGGGTCTAATGTTAGGCAACCGTGCATTCGCTTCCACCGGCAAGTTAAGTCCGAGTAAAAGCTGTGCAGATGCGCACGTAACAATCGACTGCGCTGCCATTATAGTGGCGGCCCAGTCGTAATCCTTAGAGATGCGACATATGTACGTGATGTGGGTGGCCACTAATAACGCCTTGGATCTCATTGCAAGGCGGAGGTAGCAATTTGCAACATCACCGGAGTTCCCCCTCGGATGAGGGTTTATGTGCTCCCACTGTAGATGCGGGCTCTGGGAATTTCGACATTTCCTCGGGTCTAAGCCCACTATGACACTGCTCTTGTGAAAGTCGGTTCGAGACCATAAAACACCCTTGTCGGTTAACGTAAAGCACCCTCCACTCTTACGACGTTCCATGAACCATCAACGGCGGACGACCTTTCTCTTGGCCTTCGGGTTCTTTTGCGGTGGAACGGAGAATACTTCAACAACTACATCTGACTCGCCCTATCAGCACGTCCACTATCACCTAACTGCTCCTATGATTAATAGGTAGGGACCTGAACATTTACTCATCCTGTCATTCCGAGGTTATATTACCTCAAGCCTATAGGAGAACGCCGGCCTAGTAGTGAAAATGCTACTGGATCGCCTTAAGTATGTGACTCAGGAATGGAGTGGTTTTTGTTGGGCTCCCCTTGTGCCTATAGCTCTCGTCAGCCATCATTATTCGTTGCTGTTTTCGGTCTAACTGACAAAACGAACAAGCTTTCAAGAATCTGCCGTAGAGTGCGCCTTTGATAGTTCCCCATTCAGCGGTACATTTGACTAGGATGATTTCGCAAACATGGCTGTGCACTGGCCCTCATACATGTATCACTTCAATTATCTAACGTGGGTAAGAGTTGTGCGGCACTTTTTGTAGCGATTAATAATCTTGCAGCAGCACCCCGGCGCCAGATGGAGAAACCTCGCGGTATACCCCCAGATCACTTCTGGCAACTTCATCTACATCCGTGCAGTGGACTGGCAGGCGCCAGCTATATCTATAGGCCCGTCGACCCACTGGGGGGAGTATCTACAGCACATATTAAACAATGACTCCCGAGAATCAGGATCCTATTTGTTGTTGGCAACTTCTAGGACCGAATATTAAAATCTTCGTTAATTGGACGCCCACATATGAAGCGCCGGTCGGGTATGAGTCTAGTTCCCAATCACCTTCAGCCCCCGTCGATCGGTTCCTTAGCTTTTGATTTAACGCTTTCCAGTAGAGTGGAGTTCCGGCCGAGATAGCGTCGAAGTCCTGTCTTCTAGTTCGGAGCAGCGCTTATGTCTGCCCATGTACCTTGCGAGCTGATTTGAGCCGCAATATCCGTCCCTTTGAAGCATACGCTCTCGCTGGCGAGGCCAAGATAAATACAGGGTCTGGGGACGTAGGCCCCAACGGTTTGCACTCGCGAAGTAGCTAGGTAGCTGAAGTGGCAGCACATTACCGGTGGCCCTCTTTTGAGGCGTCTCCTGTAGCTACGAAATATTACCATATAAACTAGCGGTGGAATGACACCATTCTGCATACTGAAGGACTCAGCACCACAGGAAAGAAATCGCACTGAATGACCATCGATCGATGATATTAATAGATTACTAGAGAGGCAATGGTTCCATACACCGTTTGCTATTAAGACATACTTCCGTAAACGGGCGCTACTACACGCGAAGGCCCGTGGAGGGGACGACCGTATAATGTGGCTAGCCTAATATGTAGATGCCGACAAACGTCGGAGATAGGCTACATTACGCTTACGTGCCGACCAGAGTGCGCTAGTCGAAACGATTGCATATCCCTTTCACTCGTGCCCAGGGGAGTTTTAAATTCCATGACCACTGCGGTCATTCCTACTCAGAGGATACGATTGTGAATTTGGAGACCGAACGTAAAAGAGAAGCGTAAGAAGACCGAATAATCTACCCTCA
>NW_024706118.1:0-8376 GCF_018977255.1 Callorhinchus milii | reverse complement strand
CTGGCGAAACGTCGTACTCAGATTGTAAATGTTGAGACTTGGCTCTCCAACACACCGGTGTGCTGTACTAGTGATGCATTGGAATGTTCTGTTTACGTGACAAACCTTATTAATTGGCTGTGTCGGGTGGTGGCGGGTTTAACGACACATTTATACATTTACAGCGATCTAACCCAAAAAAACTATTTTATGGAGAACCCATCGTGGGGGTGCGGCAGTGCTGCCACCTCCTGGCCACTTCAGGATGTGGCAGCACTTTCCCACTTTCCCACCAACCTGGCCATGGCGACAGAGAGAAAAGTTTGTTTCGTGACAGTCAAACAGATATTTTAAATTGTCGAACTTGGAATTTAGACAAATCAGCTTCAGGACCAAATTGAACGTGCCGGGTTTTTGTTCCCACCGTGCGGAGACCATTAGCTCACTCCACTCGAGAGACGGCTTAACAGCGGGCGACTGAACCCGGATTTGAGACCAGCATGTCAGCGGCGCCAGCCCAGCGCCCTGCCAGCTCCACGCACCACACCAGGATAGTCCTCGTGGCGACTTGATCTCGTGCCGCGGCGCTGCGTGGCAGTCGCTCGCTCGCTCAGAGGGGCACGGAAACCACGGGTGGGCAGAAAAGCGGCCACAAGATGGACCCACTGCACCAAAAATTGCCCAAGCTCTGCTGTCCTCTACGTATGAAGGTGTTGGCGCCCAATTTAATGTTTAAAGACGGGCGGGAACTGGAGCACTAGGATAAACCCACATTTGCGAGGGGGAAAATACTCTATCCTGTACAGACAGGAACATTCTTGATTGAAGCTTTCGTGACTGCAGGAATCCATACTCTTTGGTTCTTTCGGTAAAGTCACGTAGTTAGAAATAAAATAAAATTTTTAAAGTCGTGATTTATTTTATTTCTAACTACGTGACTTTACCGAAAGAACCAGAGACAGGCACATGTGTAGTCCATCCACATCTGTTGCACTGCCTTCTCGTGGCGAGCCCAGGGTATGGCCTCATCCTCGACATCGATCTCTGCGTGTGCGGTGATCCACCAACCATCGCAAGCTGCTGCCTCCACAGCAGCGGAGCCACCACTGCCACCGCCACCACAGCCACCGCCACCACCACCACCGCCGCCACCACCGCCACCACCGCCACCACCACGGCTAAAAGGGCGAACAGGGTCTAGAGGTCCGTCTTGTCGATTCGCACAAATTTCTCGCAACCGTCACCCCCTCCCGTCCCCGCTCTGCACCCCCCGCGCCTGTGGCGCACAGCAAATAGGTCGCGGGCGCTACGGCGCGGTGTGGAAGGGGGTGCTGGACGAGTGCACGGTGGCAGTGAAGGTGACGTCGCTGGAGAACCGGCAGAACTTCCTGAACGAGCGTGAGATCTACCGCCTGCCGCTGGTCGCGCACGGCAACATCACGCGCTTCATCGCCGCTGAGGAGCGCAGCGGCCCTGACGGCCGGCCCGAGTTCCTCGTCGTCATGGAGTACTACCAGCACGTGAGTACCATCGGCACGTGAGTAACACCACCACTGGAATTGTGGGGTTCACCTTGATGAAATAAAATAAAAATAACTAAATCACGACGTTTCGGAGGCAACACAAGCTTCCGTCATCAGGTGGAACCCCAGCAAAAACATTTTACTGTATTGGGCAGAGAGAGCTGTATGTGGCAAGGGATTATATAGGGTAAAAGCAAGGGAGGAGGGATGCAGAGTATGGATCCTTGCTGTCACGAAAACTTTAAATCTAGAATTCACCTTGATGCTCGGCAGTTGAAGTGTTTTCGCCTTAGCCGTCATGCATGAGTGTTTTTCTGTGGCAGTGAGGCTCTCCCGAGTAAACAAGCGGAGTAATAATGATGATGATAGTAATAGAGTAGTGTGTGTACGTTGAACTTCTTTCGCACCGTGCGTAGCCAATCGTGCTAATTGGAGGTGCGAACCGTGCCAATATAACAGTGACAACGATGGGCGTGGGGTGACTGAGCAATGCCCATCTGTGTTCTCCCCGTGGCCGCGTGGATTTTTCTCCGTGTCCTCTGGTTTAGAATCAATGTTGCGCGTAAGAGCATTTGGCTGCGACACATTGTCGCATCACGACATCGGCCACTTTGCCGAGCTGCCATTTGTGATGGCTAGGCCGCTTCTGAAAAAGAGCTAAGCAGCAGCTGAGTGGAGCTCAGCTGGTAACATAAACAATGGTTTATAATAAAATATAAATAAAACAAACGACGTTTCGATCGCAACACAAGTGGTCGTCATCAGGCAAAGGAGTTGGCCGATGACGATCGAAACGTCGTGATTTATTTGATTTTATTGTATTTCTACCTACATGACTTTACCGAAAGAACCAAAGAGTATGGATTCCTGCAGTCACGAAAGCTTCAAATCAAGATTGAAGAGTTTTAAACTCTCATGCCACCCCCTCCCCCCACTGTGCCGTGGCTCCGTGTCGCGCCGGTCCCCTCGCTGCCCTCGCGCGTGACCCCAGGCGCGTGCTGCCGCCCCGCAGGGCTCCCTGAGCAACTTCCTGATGAACAACGCGAGCGAGTGGGAATGCTCGTGCCGCCTGGCGCATTCGCTCACCCGGGGGCTCTCCTACCTCCACTCGGAGATCGTCAAGAACGGCGACTACGGTTTGCATCCCGGCGCGAGCGGCGCATTCTCTGTCTCTCTCTCTGTCTCTCCGTCTCTCTCTGTCTCTCTCTCAGTCTCTCCGTCTCTCTGTCTCTCTCTCTCTGTCTCTCCGTCTCTCTCTCTGTTTCTCCATCTCTCTCTCTCTGTCCGACTCTCGGCTTCGTGATGAGCTCACAGGGAAGGGGAAGGGTGTGATCACCGGGAGTTGTTTGATCGCAGAATGGAAATAACATTGAATCTCTCGGCCTGTGGGCGACGGCCCCATTCCGAGTTGAAGAATCGTGAAGCACGGCGGTGAGCGCATTGCGTTATAAACTGTTGAAACTAAAACGATTTTATTTTACCGGGTAAGGCCCCACTGAGCTATACAACTATTTTTCATAAGTGACCTGGCTATAGCAAATGATCGCTCAACGAAGTGGGATTATCATCACGTGGACATTTATAGCAGCCAAACACTTGGAATGTGTGACGTTCATTCTAAATGTGGAGGGAAAAACCGGACGGACCCAGAGAAAAATCTACGCGACCAACACGGCATGCATGGGGAGGTGTGTATCCAGCAGGCAGATTGACAATTCGCTGTAAATGTTATTCATGAAAACCCGCTGAGATGCTGGGTTCATACTGGGTTTCCGCTGCCTGTGATGTAACCAGACTCTCAGCACGGCCACCAATGACTGCACAAGAGAAATCATGTATAATGGGATTTATTTCAGTAATTTAACACTCAAATAAATTGAGAAACATGCGTTTAGATTATTTTGCTGCTATAAATTTTCACGTGATAGCCTACTTTGTTGAGCTATCATTTGTGCCCCGGTTGCTTCTAAAAATAAGTTAATAGCTCAGTGGAAGGACGTGATTAACCAGGTAAAGTCTTAACTGACTGTGATGTTTTCATCCTACCTGCCTATGTCAGCTGTTATCTCCGACTCTCTGTGTGTGTCTCTCTCTCTCTCTGTGCATCTCTCCGATCTCTACTCCAATGACCCGGGTGCTGCCGCGGGGTCCACTTTTTGCCCCCCCTCTCTCCCCCCGCCCCACCCCCTCTCCCCCCTGCCGCCACCCCCTCTCTCCCCCTGCCTCCTCCCCCAACTACCGAGGCCTACTATATAACCTCGTGCCACGGCAGATCTCTCGCCTACTTCAGCAGTTTTGTCTTGCTGTGGTTGTCCCACCTGATGGCGATTGCTTGTGTTGCGATCGAAACGTCGTGATCTATTATTTTTCTACCTACGTGACTTTACCAAAATAACCAAAGAGTATAGCTCAGTGGACTTTACCTGGTAAGATGAAAATATCATGGGACCTGTCCTGCCAGTATCAAAATATGATATTGGCAAACAAGGTATCCCATGATGTAGCTGCTCACCTCAAGCTATAAATGCTCTGATAGTGCATTGTCTTTGTACTCTTCATTTTGAGACTAGGCCCTAAAGAAGGTAGTCTCTGGTGTAGGCCAATCAATTTCAAAGCCAATGCATCATACATTACATTATCAGAGCATGTTTGTTTGCATGTTCACCACAAGTACTGGGTGTGCTTAATGCAGCACTGATTCCTTGCAAAAACTGTTACCTATTTGATGTTTGGACATCTTAACACCTCTTGTTTGATTTCCAGAAAGGGTAAAACTTTCGATTTAAAGCTTTCGTGACTGCAGGGATTCATATTCTTGGTTCTTCGGTAAAGTCACGTAGAAGAGAAAAAAACAATAAAGGAATAAAAATAAAACAATAAAATTCTCACGACGTTTCGATTGCAACACAAGCTGTGGATTTCACACTGATGTTGATTGCTTGTGTTGCAATCGAAACGTCTTGAGAATTTTATTGTTTTATTTTTATTATTTTATTGTTTTTTTCTACGTGACTTTACCGAAAGAACCAAGAATAGGGTAAAACGTATTATAATTTTCATAAGGTAGAAAAATGTAGTTTTATTTGTGTTTTTTTTGTGATTTGTTTACCTTTCCTACAGTTTGCACTCCCGACCGTGTTTTTGTATCGTTTGTTGTTGTAGCGTTCTGACCCCGTGCCCCTCATCGGATTCCTCCTGCAATACAAATAATTATTCAATATTCTCAATGGTTTAACATGCGACACGCAGCTCTGCAAGCCACCAAAAAGTGTTCTCTGCAAGCGTGCAGAGGGAGGCCGAGTGAAGTGATGTTCACAATTCGTTCTGTGATGTCGTCTTGCCGAGACATTTACTGACACAAAGCGATGCACTGCTCTCTGCAGATTTCCCAACAGAAAACGGCCATCGTCTCGTCAACCGCCACTGCCACTGAATGGAACGCGATCGGTCGCGGGGATTGATTTTTTGTTAATCCACTTTTTATTTACTTTCATTTCAAAGGGTCGTTTTAACGATCGCAATTCCCCCACTCTGCCGCCCCCGTCAGACCAGTACAAGCCCGCCATCGCGCATCGGACTTGAACAGCCGGAACGTGCTGGTGCGCGCGGACCACAGCTGCGTGCTCAGCGACCTGGGCCTCGCCATGAAGCTGACGCGACGCTCGCCAGTCCAGCGCGGCGGGGACGACGACACCTCCACCATCTGCGAGGTGCGGCCGCATCGCAGGATGGCAGCTGCTCCTCCGCGCACTTCTGTGGCTTAACTCCATTATTATTATTGTGTTTTTTTCTACACGTGTGTATGTTGAACTTCTTTCGCACCGCACGTAGCCAACCGTGCTAATCGGAGGTGCGGGGGAAGGAGGGCACAAACCCCACCAGGCGGGGACCACGAGTGGGGAGCACGGATAGGATGAGGGAACAAGAACAAAAGTGAGGAGATAGAAGGGATGGGGGAAGGCGGAGAGGGGAGGGGGGAGAAGGAGAAAGGGAATGGGGAGAGCACTGAAACCTAAACTGCAAGGCAAAGTAACTTTACACACGCCCAGTGAACGTATCGCCAGATAAAGTCCTGCGGACCAGTGAATAACTGCTGTCCATCCCCGGAACTCTGATTATTGTTTTTGTTACGTTTGTACGAATGTTGAACATCGCGCCGTATGTAGCCAGCCAGGCTAATCGGAGGGTGCGGGGGGAAGGACAACAACAAACTAAAAAAGCACCGCTCCCACGCGCGCCACGCCGCCCGTCACAGGCGCTCGCGAACAGCCCTCGCCCCAACAGCCTCTATCGCTACACGGGGCATCTTCGGCTTTTGTCTGTGTGTGCGTGCGTGCGTGCGCGGCGGCCACGCGTACGTTCAGGTGGGGACGTTCCGCTACATGGCCCCGGAGGTGCTGGACGGAGCCATCGACCTCACGGACTACGAGACGGCGCTCAAGCAGGTGGACGTCTACTCGCTGGGCTCGTCTACTGGGAGATCTTCATGCGGTGCCGCAACCTCTTCCCCGGTGAGACGCACGCGCGGTCCGCATGTGGCCCACCCATGGCCCACGTGCGGCCCGCGTGTGGCTCGCGTGTGGCCACCCACGCCCTACGCATGGCTCACTTACGTGTGGCCGCCGGTACCCGAGACTCCGATCCGCCGTTCAGATGAGGCCCCTGCAAGAGTAAATACCAGCGTTGCCTTGCCATCGATTCCCACGATACGATATTACAATTGAAGATGTGACGGTGATCACGATATCGGCGCTTTGCTGCACTTCCTGCACAAATAAAGATAACCGAAAGGTCCTTCGACTGCAGTTCACTCAGCAGAGGCTGGCAGGCCTCCAGTCGGTCCAGTCCTTACAACCTCGCGATGACGCTCATGACCATGCTGGCAGTTGCATGCAAAGTAATACAATATCAAACTCAGCATCTTTATTTAGGCTGGAGGAATCTGATGAGCTATGAAGCTCTTTCTCACAGATGTCCGGTAGCAATTGCAATATAATCGCCCTGCTGCCGATTACTCGAGGAAAACTGCATTTTAAGAAGCGCTCGACGATAGCTAAGAATGTAACAACTGTAATGACGTCATCCGTGTTTTGTCGGGAAATAAAAAGTTTCGCAATAAAAATATGAGCGACGATAATGGCCATAATCACGATATTTGGCAAAAAGGATGATAATCTCATCGTAAATATTTCATCTTTCGATACAAAGAAAGTGTCACTACATCGTGGCCATCCTGGTAAATCCTAGATTTGAGAGAATGGCTTATCCTTTACTTGCACGACGCTGGGACAATATCGTGCATTCCGTGCATCTGGCAAGTGTCTTTAAAAGAAAGACTCAATAACAAACATTTCATTGTTCAAAATAAGGGTTGTTACATTTGTTTGTTTCCAGCCGACATTAACCTTCCTGTTGCTATGGTTTCCTCATCACGTACAGAATGGAATTCATCGATTATTACTTATGTATGTATGTTGAACTTCTTTTGCGCCGTACGTAGACAAACGTGCTAATCAGAGGTGCGGAGGAAGGACAATAAACTAAATACGAAAAGCAGCTCGAAAGGAACGAGTTTGTCAATCTAGAGCAGCGGTGGGGAACGTCCGGCCCGCGGGCCGTATGAGGCCCGCAAAATCATTTAGTGTGGCCCTGCCAAGGCAACCGCAGGCGGGACTCGAAATTCAACAAATCTAGGAGCAAACCTGGAAAAGCAGTTGCGAGTAGCAACATCATCAACAGCAGCTAACATCACACGCCTCGCCAAAGAGAAGCGGTTCCAGCCATCGCATCAGGGGTGAGTTAATTAAATGTTTGACCAAATATAACGGGCTAACTTTAAGTTGATAATTTTGTATGGCCCGCGAATGATGTTATAAATATCCAAATGGCCCTTGGCAGAAAAAGGTTCCCCACCCTGATCTAGAGGATTTAAAGGTGCATAGCTCCAGTGGCTTCCTAATATCGGAAGGGAGAGCGGCAGCAGAAACGCATCTGAAAGCGCGCACATGCGGCAACCGCCTGTGTTCGACGGCCAATAAAAAGCCGCTGCTGCTGCGAGGATAACCGAAGTCCACGTGATTATTCTGCTTTACGCTCCTTGACGAGGTCAGCCAAGGCATCGTAGTTCATTCGTGGCGCAGCACTTTTGTGTGTCCGCAACAAGCGCGACCTCATGACACCGCTGTATTCTATATTTTGATTTAAAGCTTTCGTGACTGCAGGGTTCTTTCGGTAAAGTCATGTAGAAGGGAAATAATAAAATAATATTAATGTAAAAAAATAAATTCTCACGACGTTTCGACTGCAACACAAGCAATCATCATCAGGTGTGAAATCCACAGCAATAAAATTTGAATAAAGTGGCGGTTTGTCCTGACGTCACACCACAGACAGCGATTTGGCAGTTGGCCAGATGGACGAGTCCATGTATGTTCGGAAAAGATTTCACACCTGATGATGATGATTGCTTGTTTCGATTTAAGCTTTCGTGACTGCAGGCATTAATCTTCTTGGTTCTTTCGTAAAGTCACGTAGAAGGGAAAGAATAAAATAATAAAAATAAAGATAATAAAATAATTCTCACGACGTTTCGGCCACAACGCAAGCAGCCGTTCTCAGGTGAAGAACAGGTCTGTTGGGAAGACAGCGTCTGAATGAAACACTCCAGGCTTGGAGCGTAGCTGCAGTAACTAAACCACCACGTAAAAAACTAAAGTATAATGATACTATGTAATTTATACTTTAGTTTTTTACGTGGTGGTTTAGTTACTGCAACTGCATACTATTAACATTCCTTCCCTTTATTAATGCTACCCTATCCCCTCCCTTTGATGCTGCTAATCCTGCATAATGCACGGCATAATATGACTTTGAA
>NW_024706117.1:0-14653 GCF_018977255.1 Callorhinchus milii | reverse complement strand
AGTCTGTTTTATGTTCACGGATGCGGTCCGAGACATGTCGTTTGGTTTCCCCAATGTAACTGCTACCACAGAGGCAACTTAGTTTGTAGACGCCAGGGTACTGTATGTCTGGAACCACATCTTTTACAGACGGTACCAGATCACGGATTTTATGTGCTGTGTTGAATCGGACCTGGATCTTGTGTTTAATCAGGATTTTGGAGATATTTTTGTGACCCCAGCAATGTAGGGTAAGGTGATGGTCTTGAAAGGTTCCTCAACAGGATCCTTCTTGATGGTTGGAGTGATGGCTTTGCGGATTGTGTAGTCGGAGTAACCATTAGCCTTAAGAGCTTGGCGTACGTGTTTGAGTTCACTGGCAATGTGTTCCTGGTCGGAGATGCATTGGGCTCTATGACATAGAGTCTTGATGAGGGAATTCTTCTGGGATGGATGGTGGTGGGAATCCGGTTTTAAGTAAGCATCCATATGGGTGGCTTTCCTGTAGACAGAGTGGCTCATTGAACCATCAGGTCTCCTTTTGATTAGGACATCCAAAAAGGGTAGCTTGCCATCTTTTTCGACTTCCATGGTGAATCTGATGGCTGGGTGTATGGAATTGATGTGGTCGAGAAATTGGTCGAGAGTAGGCCTGCCATGTGGCCAGATGACAAAAGTGTCGTCTACGTACCTCTTCCATAAGGTCGGGCGTAGAGTGGCAGTCTGGATGGCGTCAGTCTCAAATTTCTCCATGAAGATGTTGGCTACAACCGGAGATAGGGGGAGCCCATTGGGGTGCCCTCAGTTTGCTTGTAGAAATTTCCATTCCAGGTGAAGTATGTATTGGTTAAGCAGTGTCTCACCAGGGGGGGTACCCCAGCATTCAGTCCTTGATGAACCAAGTCTTTAATGATTGCGATGGTGTCAGGTACATGAACCTTGGTGAATAAGGAAACCACATCAAAACTGACAAGCAGGTCGTCTGGGGACAGGGCAATCCCCTTGATTGTCGATACCAGGTCAGTAGAGTTTAGTAGGAACACATTGCCAGTGAACTCAAACACGTACGCCAAGCTATTAAGGCTAATGGTTACTCCGACTACACAATCCGCAAAGCCATCACTCCAACCATCAAGAAGGATCCTGTTGAGGAACCTTTCAAGACCATCACCTTACCCTACATTGCTGGGGTCACAAAAAAGATCTCCAAAATTCTGATTAAACACAAGATCCAGGTCCGATTCAACACAGTACATAAAATCCGTGATCTGGTACCGTCTGTAAAAGATGTGGTTCCAGACATACAGTACCCTGGCGTCTACAAACTAAGTTGCCTCTGTGGTAGCAGTTACATTGGGGAAACCAAACGACATGTCTCGGACCGCATCCGTGAACATAAAGCAGACTTGAAACACGGTAGGACAAACACCTCAGCCGTGGCAGATCACTGTTACAACTCAGTGGGCTCACATGACATTGACTTCTCCAAGACAGAGGTTCTCTGCAAGCCATCTGGCTATCATGAGAGATTCGTTCATGAGGCAATCCACATATACAAACACAGAGACAATTTTAACCGAGAAGATGGATTCTGGCTTAGCAATCATTGGAAGGACGTAATAAACCATTTCGGATCTTAACTGATTGTGTTCACGTTTACGGTGACTTTCAGACCGCGTTCCACTCACTGGCATTGTATTCTCCGCAGGGAATGGATTCTTTGCTCCGCTGCAAGTTTCCCCCCCACGACTCACCCATTGACACGACGGTCAATGGTACAGCGTATAATAACAAATAGTATAACATTTATATGCTTAATACAATGTACAAAGTAATATATAGTATCGTAATTGTATAGTAAACATATAGCAGTGTGATACACATTAGGGTGAGTAGAATAATACATAGTGTTATGTTAAAATGTATAAGGTTTATAGCAATACAGTATATAATTTAATGTTGGGTTTATCTATGGCAGTATATAGTACGGTGTATGCTCGTGTGATGTAAGAGAATAAATTTTAGATGGAAGCATATTATATAATTTTTACGACGTAGAATTGTAATGTATTACTTGCTGTTAGTAACTCAGCTTATTGTAGAGTATAGTAAGTATACTGATGGTGCTATGCAGTTTATACTTTAGTTTTTTATGTAGTTTATACTTTAGTTTTCTACGTTGTTGTTTAGTAACTGCAGCTACATACTATTAACATTATTTTCCTTTGTTAATGCTACTGCACCCCCCCTTGGTGCTGTTGATCCTGCATAATGCATGGGCATAATATGACTATGAAACCCCCTTCCACCCACCTCCTACGCATTTCCCATGAATATGCTACATTCCTCTTCATATGCACATTCTTTTTGTTAAGGCGCTCTTGCACCTCCAACGCAGCGTATATATAAGCTCCTAGCTTGGTAGTGTCTCATTCTTCACCTGAAGACGGCTGCTTGCGTTGTAGCCGAAACGTCGTGAGAATTATTTTATTTTATTATGTTTTATTTTTATTATTTTATTACTTCCCTTCTACGTGACTTTACCGAAAGAACCAAGAAGATGGATCCCTGCAGTCACGAAAGCTTTAAATCGAAATATAATCCACTTCGTTAACCTATCATTTCTAATCAGGCCACTTCTGAAAAAATATTAATTCAGTTATCTGAACCTTTTCTGGTAAAATAAAAAGATATTGTTTAATTTAGTTTATTGGGTGGGTGAGTGGGTAGGTGGGTTATTGAGTGATTTGGTGGGTAGGTTAGAGATTGAGCGGGTAAATGGGTGGGTGTGTGAGTGGGGGTGTGAATAGTTGAGTAGGTGAGTGGGTGAGTAAATTGTTGAGTGAGTGGATTAGAGATTGAGTGGGTGGCAGGGTGAGTGGGTTTGTGAGTGGATTGGTGGGTGTTTTGAATGGGTGAGCGGGTGGAGTGCCGTGGTGGCGAGCTGTTAACTACCTCGCCTTTATACAGGAGGTCGTAAATTCGATCCCGACCCTGATGCCTGGTCGCGTGGAATTTTCTCCAGGTGCTCCGGGTTCTCCCTCCACATTTAAAAACATGCAATTATAGAATTTGTACGTGAAAAGCCACTTAATTGAGTTGAATATTTGTGGTCAAATGGTTTTTGAAAAATATCTATATAGCTGAGTGCCTTACCTGGTAAAATAAAAAAGCGTAATTTTCATTTAGTGTGCAAAGGAGTGGCTGGGTGGGTGAGTGGATGAGTGAGTGCGATGTTTGATGGGTAGTAGGTCAGTGTCTGGGTGAGTGAGTGTGGGCTAGAGATTGAGTGGGTGGCTTGGTGCGTGGGTGAGTGTGTGCTTGGCTCGGTGGTTGAATGAATGGATGGTTGAGTTAGTGGGTGGGTGTTTGAGTGTGTGTTATCGTGGGTGGGAGAGTCAGAGAGTGGAGTGCCATGTTGGCAAATTTTTAACTATCTTGCCTGGTATTTTTAAGTTCGTAGGTTCGATCCAAACCTTGCTTCTCAAAACAGTCTATATAGCTTAGTGGGCCTTACCTGGGGAAATTTTTTTTTATATTTAGTTAAGGGTGTTGGTGAGTAAGTGGGCAGGTGGGTGAGTGCATCAGTGTGGGTTTGAGATTGAGTGGGTGGCTTGGTGAGTGGGTAAGTTCGAGTGACTCAGTGGTTGAGTTTGTGGCTGGTTACGTTAATAGGTGATTAAATTAATGGGTGGGTCAATAATTACGTTGGTAGTGGGTGAGTGGCTGAGGGAGTAGGCGGGTGGTTGGCTGGGTGGGTGGGTGAGTAGGTGGGTTATAAATTGAGTAGGTGGCAGGGTGAGTGGATCTGAAAGTGGGTGAGTGAGTAGGTGCATGGCTGGGTGAGTTAGTGACTGGATGGATGAGTGAGTGGGTGAGTGTGTGGGTGCATGGATGTGTGGGTGGGTGAGTGTGTGTGGGTAGGAGGTTAGGTGGATAGTGCGTGAATGGGTGGTTTAGAAATTGAGTGAGTGGGTTAGTCACTGGGTGAGTGAGTAGATGGGTGGGTTTGTGAGCTTTGGTTAAGAGATTGAGTCAGTAGCAGGGTTGGTGTGTGGTTTAGATATTGAGTGTGTGGTTGGGTGAGTGGGTGGTGGGTGAGTGGGTGGGTTAGAGATTGAGTGGCTCGATGAGGGAGTATTGGGTGGGTGAAGTGAGTTGGTGGGTCGGTGAGTGCGTGGGTGGGTGATTCAGTAAGTGGGTGAGTGAGGGGTTGGGTGAGCGATGGGTTGAGTGGGTGTGTTATTTGTTCGTGAGTTTGTGGGTGGGTGAGTGGGTCAGTTAGTGATTGGGTGAGTAAGTGGGTGGGTGAGCAAGTGAGTGAATGGGTGTGTTGGTAGGTGAGTGTGTAGCTTGGTGAGTGGTCGTAGGGTGAGTGGGTGGGTGAGAAAGTGGTTAACTGAATGAGTGGTTGGGTGGGTGGGTGAGTTGTTGACTGAGTGGAGTCAGCGAGTAGGTGGGTTAGTTGATGTGGGAGGTTGAGTGGGTAAATTAGTGTGTGAGTGAGTGGATGGGTGAGTCGGAGAGTGAGGCGCCAAGGTGGTGAGACGTGCACTGCCTCGCCTGGTATACAGGAGGTTGTGGATTCGATCCTGACCCTGTCGCCTGTATATTTGGAGTTTGCATGTTCTACACATGGTCGCGTGGATTTTGCTGCAGGTCCTCCGGGTTTTCCCCTCTGCATTTAGAATCAACATGCATTTAGAGGATTTGGCTGCAATAAATGTCTATGTGATAAGCCACTTCGTTTATCTATATTTGTTCACAGGTCTATTCTGAAAAGGATCTATATAGCTCAATGGGCCTTACCTGGGGAAATAAAAAGTAGTTTAGTTTAGGGGGTAGGTGGCTCGTTGGGTCGGTAGGTCTGTTGCAGGTCAAGTAGGTGCAGGGTGAGTGGGTGAGTAGGTCAGTGGCAGGGTGAGTGGGTGGACTGGTGAGTGTGTGAGTTAGAGATAGAGTGGGTGGATGGGTGGGTGTATGATTGGGAGAGTGAAATGGTGAGTGGATGGGTGAATGAATTGTTGAGTGAGTGAGTCAGTGAGTGGGTGTGTAGGTGGGTGGTTAGCAAGGTGTGTGGGTCTTTGAGTGGGTATGTGGCTAATGGGTATATGGCTGAATGGGTATGTGGCTGAATGGGTATGTGGCTGAATGGATATGTGGCTGAATGGGTATGTGGCTGAATGGGTATGTGGCTGAATGGGTATGTGGCTGAATGGGTATGTGGCTGAATGGGTATGTGGCTGAATGGGTATGTGGCTGAGTGGGTATGTGGCTGAGTGGGTATGTGGCTGAGTGGGTATGTGGCTGAGTGGGTATGTGGCTAAATGGGTATGTGGCTGAGTGGGTATGTGGCTGAGTGGGTATGTGGCTGATGGGTATGTGGCTGAATGGGTATGTGGCTGAGTGGGTATGTGGCTGAGTGGGTATGTGGCTGAGTGGGTATGTGGCTGAGTGGGTATGTGGCTGAGTGGGTATGTGGCTGATGGGTATGTGGCTGAATGGTATGTGGCTGAATGGGTATGTGGCTGAGTGGGTATGGGTGGGGGGGGGGGGGGTAGTGGTGAGGGTATGTGGCTGAGTGGGTATGTGGCTGAGTGGGTATGTGGCTGAGTGGGTATGTGGCTGATGGGTATGTGGCTGAGTGGGTATGTGGCTGAGTGGGTATGTGGCTGAGTGGGTATGTGGCTGAGTGGGTATGTGGCTGAGTGGGTATGTGGCTGAGTGGGTATGTGGCTGAGTGGGTATGTGGCTGAGTGGGTATGTGGCTGAGTGGGTATGTGGCTGAATGGGTATGTGGCTGAATGGGTATGTGGCTGAATGGGTATGTGGCTGAGTGGTATGTGGCTGAGTGGGTATGTGGCTGAGTGGGTATGTGGCTGAGTGGGTATGTGGCTGAGTGGGTATGTGGCTGATGGGTATGTGGCTGATGGGTATGTGGCTGAATGGGTATGTGGCTGAATGGGTATGTGGCTGAGTGGGTATGTGGCTGAGTGGGTATGTGGCTGAGTGGGTATGTGGCTGAGTGGGTATGTGGCTGAGTGGGTATGTGGCTGAGTGGGTATGTGGCTGAGTGGGTATGTGGCTGAGTGGGAGGCTTGGGTATGTGGCTGAGTGGGTATGTGGCTGAGTGGGTATGTGGCTGAGTGGGTATGTGGCTGAGTGGGTATGTGGCTGGAGGGTGGGGTATGTGGCTGAGTGGGTATGTGGCTGAGTGGGTATGTGGCTGAGTGGGTATGTGGCTGAGTGGGTATGTGGCTGAGTGGGTATGTGGCTGAGAGGGTATGTGGCTGAGAGGGTATGTGGCTGAGAGGGTATGTGGCTGAGTGGGTATGTGCTGAGTGGGTATGTGGCTGAGTGGGTAGGTGAGTGGGTGGCTGCGAGTCAGAGGTGGAGCCCCATGGTGGCGAGATGTTAACTACCTTACCTTTTGTAAAGGAGGTTGTGGGTTCGGTCTCGATCTTGATGCCTGTATATTTGGAGTTTGCATGTTCTCCTCGTGGTTCATGGATTTTTCTCCGAGACCTCTGGGTTTTTTGTGGCCACGTTGCTTCTGAATAAGATCTGTATAGCTCTGTGGGCCTTGCCTTGTAAAAAACTAAATTTAGTTTACAGTTAGGTGAGTGGGTATTTGAGTGCGTAGGTGGGTGAGTGAGTTGGTGGGTGGTTAGGTTAGTAGGTGAGGGGCTGGGTGAGTGAGTTGTTGGGTTAGATATGGAGTAGGTCATAGTGTGAGTGGGTGGGTTGGTGCGTGAGTTGGTCAGGGAGTGGGTGGGTGAGTTAATGGGTGGGTTGTTGGGTGAGTGAGTTAGTGAGTGCATTTGCAGGTGGGTGCGTGGATGATTGGTTTAGTGAGTGGGTTAGAAATTGAGTGCGTGGCAGGGTGAGTGGGGTTTGTGAGTCGGTTAGTGGGTGTCTTTAGTAGTTGAGTGGGTGAGTCAAAGAATTGAGCGCCACGGTGGCAAGATGTTAACTACCTCGCCTACTATACAGAATGTTGTGGGTTCGATCCCGACCCTGATGCCTGTATATTTCACTCCACATGTAGAAACATGTAATAAGAGGAATTGGGTGCAATAAATGTATACAGCGACTTTGTTGAACCATCAGTGGGCCTTACCTGGTAAAAGAATATCTCACATTACCAGAAGAGGTAAGGACTACATATAGAGTGGGTGATTAACTGGGTGGGTCTGTGAGTGTGGGTCAGTGATCGAGGAAGTAGGTGAGTGAGTGTGTTAGAGATTGTGGGTGATAGGGTAAGCCATGGGTGACGTGAGTGGGTGTGTTGTTTGGGAGTGAATAGACGAGTGGTTGGGTGAGTTAGTGGGTGGCTGAGTGGGTGGGTGGGTGAATGGGTTTAGAGATTGAGTGGGTGGTGGGTGTTGGGTGAATGAGTGGGTGGTGGGTTTGTGAATGGTTGAGGTGAGTGAGTGGGTGGGTCAGCGCATGAGTGGGTGTGGGAGTGGGTGAGAGGTGGGTTGGTGAGTTGGTGAGAGGATTAGTGAATTGGTGGGTTAGAGATTGCGTGGCTGGGTGAGTGAGTCGGTTAGAGATTAAGTGGGTGGCAGGGTAAGTGGGTGGGTTGCTTAATGGGTGTGTGAGTGGGTGGATGAATAGGTGAGTGGACAGGTGCATGGTTTAGTGGGTGGGTGAATAAGTGAGTGGTGGGTGAGTGGATTGTTGCGTGAATGTGTGGGTGGTTGAGTTTTTGGGTAGATGGGTGTGTGAATATGGGAGGAGAGTTCGTGTGTTAGTGGGTGGGTGAGTCGGAGAGTGAGGCACCATGGTGCCGAGATGTTAACTACCTCGCCTAGTATACAGGAGGTTGTGGATTTTATCCCAGCCCTTCCGCTTGGATATTTGGAGTTTCTATGTTCTCCCGTGGTCGTGTGGAATTTTCTCCAGGTTGTCCCTCCACATTTGAACATGCATTTATATAATTTGGTTGCAATAACATTCTTCATGAAAAGCCACTTAATTGAACTGTCATTTGTGCTGAGGTGGCTTCCGACAAAGATCTATAGCTCACGGCCTTACCCAGTAAAATGAAAACAATTAAATATTAGTTTATTGTGTGGATGAGTGGGTGCGTGCGTGAGTGGGTGCGTGGGTGGATGAGTGAGTGGATGGGTTGATGCGTCGTAGGTGAGTCGCTGAGTGAGTGAGTGGCTGGGTGCATGAGTGTGGGTTAGTGATTGAGTGGGTGGCTTAGTGAGTGGGTCAGTGTATGAATGGCTCAGTAGTTGAGTGAGTGAGTGGGTGATTGAATGAGTGGGCAAGTGTGTGGGTTAGTGGGTGGGAGAGTCAGACAGTGGGGCGCCATGGTGGCGAGATGTTAACTACCTCGCCTGGTATGCAGAAGGTTGTGGGTTTGATCCCGACCCTGACACCTGTATATTTCCCTCCACATTTAAAATCAACAAGCATTTATAGGATTTGGCTACAATACATGTCATAAGCCACTTCGTTGACCTATAATTTTTAACCAGGTCATTTCTGAAAAGATGTTTAGCTCTGTCGGCCTTACCTGGTAAAATAACCACAATTTAGATTTAGTTTAGTGTGTTGGTGAGTGGGCGGGTGAATGCGTGGGTGGGGTGAGTGGGTGAGTGTGAGTGGCTCGGTGGTTGAGTTAGTGGTGGTAGTGGGGTGGTTGAGTTAGTGGGTGGTGGAATTTTTGGTGGTTGAATTATTGGGTGGTGGAGTGATGGGTGGGTGGGGTGAATAATTACGTGGTTAGTCGGTGAGTTGCTGAGGGAGTGGTTGGGGGAGTGGGTGGGTTAGAAATTGGGTGGGTGGCATGGTGAGTGGATGTGTATGTGACTGGGTGAGTAGGTGAGTGGCTGGGTGAGTATGTGAGTGGATGGATGAGTGAGGGGTGAGTGGGTTTGTGGATGAGTGAGTGTGTGGGTAGGAGGTTACGTGGGTAGTGGGTGGGTTATAAATTGAGTGAGTGGGTTAGTGACTGGGTGAGTTGTAGTTGAGAGAGTCAGTTTAAAAGTGAGTTGGTGGGTTAGAGATTGACTGGCTCGGTAAGTGAGTGCTGGGTGGGTTAGTGAGTTGTTGGGTGGGTGAGTGTTAGTGGGTGGATGATCGACTGGGTGGGTGGTTGAGTGAGTAGATAGGTGGGTGGTTGCAGTGACGTGTGGTGAGGTCAATGGCTGGGGAGGCACTGGCTGTGTCAGAGCCAGATTCACACACTGAGGGGGACGTGGCCTCACGGAGGGGGGCGTGTTAGACCATCCCCCTCAGTGAGGCAGATGTGATGGCTGCCTCCCCTGGTGCTTTTTCATTGCAGTTTCATGACGAGACCAGCGAGCCTAAATATCTTTATACACATACGTGAAATAAGTTACCTGGAGTATGGAAGGCGAGGACATGAAATGAAGGGGTCTACAAACATTACATTGGTGACATACTGAGATAGTAACAGGCACGCGCTTATTGCCCGCGCTCCATCCAGTTACTGAGGGGTTGCGCAATCAGGGGGAGGCTGAGCTCGTCGCTGCCTCACCTCTCGTCTCTTCCTGTATTTGCAGCGGAGCTCCGCAAATTTGGCGATTTTGACTATAAAAATGATTGGAATCGTACAGAAATGACATTTATAACACAGATCAGTGGAAAAATCTTAATTTTATTTTATTATTATCTTTTTTTTACTTTTCGTAACAACTATTTCATTGGAGTATGACAGGTGAGGCTCTGCCTCCCCTGACCGCACGTCCTGGTGGGTTGGTAGGTTGGTGAGGAAGTGAGAGAGTTAGTGGGTACGAGATTGAGTGGGTGGCTGGCTGAGTGGTGAGAAGATGGGTGTGCGATTTCATGGGTGAGTGAGTCGGTGAGTGAGTGGGTGAGTGGGTTTTTGTATGGGTGAGTGCTTCAGTGGGTTCATGAGTGAGTGGATGGGTTATTGAGTGAGAGGTGGGTATTTGAGTAAGTGGTGTGCGTGAATAGGTGAATGGGTGGGGTGTTTGAGTGAGTGAGTGAGTCAGAGAATGGAGTGCCACCGGTGGTGAGATGGTAACTTCCTCACCTAGTATTACAGGAGGTTGTCGATTCGATCCCCACCCTTCCGCCTGTATATTTCGAGTTTGCATCTCTCCCTGTGGTCACGTGGATTTTTCTCCGGGTCCTCGGGGTTTTACCTCTGCATTGAGAATAAACTTGCATTCAGAGGATTTGGCTGCAATGCATGTATATGTGATAAGCCACTTTGTTTACCTGTAATTTGTAACAAGGTCGCTTTTGAAAAAGATCTATATAGCTCTGTGGGCCTTAGCTGGTACAATGACAAATAGTTCAGTTTTCGTTTATTGGGTGGGTGAGTGGTTGGTGGGTGATTGATTGAGTGGGTGGTTGGGTGGTGGGTGAGTGTTTGAGTTAGAGAGTGGGTGGTGGATGGGTGGGTGTGGAGTGGGGGAGTGAATAGGTGAGTGGGTGGGTGAGTGGAGTCTAGAGTGAGTGAGTGAGTGGGTTGGTGGGTGGGTCGTTGAGTTAATGAGTGGGTGTGTAGGTGGGTGCACAGGTATGTTCTTGAGTGGCTGTGTGTGTGCATGAGCAAGTGAGTTAGCGGTTGAGTGGGTGGCAGAGTGAGTGGGTGGAGTGAGTGTGTGGGGTGGCAAGGTGAGTGGGTGGCAGAGTGAGTGGGTGAGTGAGTGTGTGGGTGGCTTAGTAGTTTAGTGGGTGGGTGAGTCAGATATAGGCGCCACAGTGGCGAGATGCAAACCCCCTCGCGAAAGCCGACGTGGTTAAACTGGTATATTGGAATTCGTAGGTTTGACCCCAACCCTGATGTCTGTATATTTGGAGTTTGCATCTTCTCCCGTGGTCACGTCGATTTTCCTCTGATTCCTTCGGGTTTGTTTAACACGTAGACTTTCGCGACCAATATCATACATAATAGAGGTTTCTTTTTTTTTTTAGATTTGAAGCTTTCATGACTGCAAGGATTCATATTCTTAGGTTGTTTTCAGTAAAGTCACGTAGGTGTAGTGGTGATACGCGCTGGGGTAGGGATCGTGTGCCAGCGCGTAGTGATTGGCTGTGTGAGTGGTGACGCGCGCTGACGGTGAAGGATCAGGGGTCAGCGCGGGGTCGGTGAGTTATGTGGTGCTGATTGGCTGTGTGCCGGGTGACGCGCTTGAGAGGGAGTGATCGGGGTGGCAGCGCGGGTGTGATTGGTTGGGTAGTGGTAACACGCGCTGGGGAAAACGGATCGTAGAAACAGCGCGTCGTCATTGGTTAACTAAGGAGTGATGCTCACGTCGAGGTCCGCATCCGCTCCGTCTCCCGTGAGCGGGGGCTATATAAGGGATGCACACAGGCGCACGGGCAGTGTGTAACCAGCGAAGACTGAAGACGGGGAGGAAGAGATAGGCCCTGCGGTACCTAGTCCCGCTGTCCTAAAGGGACCGGGACTCTGTGTAACCCAGAGGCGGAATGCAGTGTATGTAGCCAGAGGCATAGGGGTCTACACGAGTCAAGTGAAGTGTGTGTAGCCAGAGGCATAGGGTCTACACGAGTCAAGTGAAGTGTGTGTAGCCAGAGGCATAGAGTCTACACGAGTTAAGTGAAGTGTATAGTCAGAAGAATAGAGACCACACGTTGTATCGTGACACGTCAAGATTTAATAAAAAGTGTGTTACCCGTCAAGGAGTTCCTGCCGTCATTTCCAATACTTCATAGGTAAAACATTAAAATTAATAAAAGTAAAATAAAATAAAAATCACGACGTTCGGAGGCAACACAAGCTTCCGTCTTCAGGTGGAACCGTCACAGCCACGACAGCTGTATCAAGTAAATGAGAGATTGCAGGAGCTACCACTCCGTTTTTATAATGGTTGGGAGAGGGGGGGGGAAGGGCCAAGTACAGCACACTTTTTATTAATATGGTAAGGTGAGGCTTAAGAGGGTGAGCCTTTGTTATGGAGAGGTACGGTTTGTGACTCAACCTGTGACAAGGAGACAACAACTAAACATGGTAAACCTGTAATAGTTGTCTGTCAAATAAGATTGGCCAAATAAGTGTAGTTAAATCTTTTTGCATGGTTAATCACATCTTTCCAATGATTACTCAGTTTGTAACCATCATCACGGTTGAAATTATGTCTGTGTTTGTATATTTGTATGGCTTCGTGTACAAACCTTTGATGGTAGCCAGGAGGTTTGCAGAGAACCTTGGTCTCCGAAAAGACAATTTCATGAGAGCCCACCGAGTTGAGCAATGATCGGCAACGGCCGAAGAATCAGTTCTGCCGTGTTTCAGATCTGACTTGTGCTCGCGGACACGATCAGAAACATGACGTTTCGTTTCTCCAATGTAGCAATCACCACAAATGCAACTCAATTTGTAGACTCCAGGATACTGTAAGTCAGAACGACATCCTTCACAGATGGAATCAGATCACGGATTTTATGCACTGTACTGAATCGGACTTGGATCTTATGTTGTTTAGAATTTTGGAGATCTTTTTGGTCACGCCTGCTATGTATGGTAACGTGATAGTTTTGGTCGGAGTTTCATGTGGCTGTTTCTGTGTGGTGGGAGAAACAGCTTGGCGGATAATGCGGTCAGAGTATCCGTTCATCCTGAGGGCCCGATGTACATGTCTTAATTCACCGGCCAGGTGGTGTTGGTCAGAAATGCCATGGACTCTGTGGTATAGCGTTTTGATGAGAGAATTCTTTTGAGATGGGTGGTGGGGGGAATCCGGTTTCAAGTAGGAATCTGTGTGGGTGGCTTTCCTGTAGACAGAATGTCCCAAGGATCCATCAGGCCTCCTCTCAAACAGAATATCCAAGAATGGTAGTTTACCGTCTTTCTCCACTTCCATGGTGAATCTGATGGATGGGTGTCTAGAACTGATGTGGTCCAAGAAGTGGTTCAATGCTGGGAGGCCACGTGGCCAGATGACGAAAGTGTCATCCACATACCTCTTCCACAGGGAAGGACGCAGGGTGGATGTCTGGATGGCGTCTGATTCAAACTTTCCCATGAACATGTTGGCTATAACTGGTGACAAGGGGGAGCCCATAGGGGTACCCTCATTCTGTTTGTAGAAGTGCCATTCCAGGTAAAATAGGTGTTGGTGAGGCAATGCCTAACCAGCGCAGGTACATCAGAATTCAATCCATGTTGGACTAAGTCCTCAATTATTGTTAGGGTGTCCGGTACTGGGACTTTGGTGAACAAAGATACTACATCAAAGCTGACGAGGATGTTATCAGGAGATAGTACCATGTCCTTAACCATAGAGACTAATTGGGTTGAGTTGGAGTACTGCCGAAGAGGTCTTGCCTGTGAAGGGGAGCAGAGTATCTGATAGAAAACGGGCTAGTTTGTACGTAGGAGAGTTTATCGTCGACACGATGGGTCGTAGCGGCGTGCCTTCTTATGGATTTGGGAAGACCATAGAGTCTGGGAGGTCTAGCCGCCGATGGTTTTAGAGAGGGACGTTTGCTTGGTTCGATTAGGGAAATTGTCTTTTCCGAGACCAAGGTTCTCTGCAAACCTCCTTGGCTACCATCAAAGGTTTGTACACGAAGCCATACAAATATACAAACACAGACATAATTTCAACCGTGATGACGTTACAAACTGAGTAATCATTGGAAAGATGTGATTACCATGCAAAAAAGATTTAACTACACTTATTTGGCCAATCTTATTTGACAGACAACTATTGCAGGTTTACCATGTTTAGTTGTTGTCTCCTTGTCACAGGTTGAGTCACAAACCGTACCTCTCCATAACAAAGGCTCACCCTCTTAAGCCTCACCTTACCATATTATAATAAGTATAACCCGTAAAAACAAGTTTTTCACTATAAATCCTTTATATGCGTGCAGCGAACTTAATATAAAGGATTTAAAAATATATTCGCCTGTGGAGGACGCGGGGATCGATCCCGGACCTTTGGCATGGGAAGCGAGGGCGCTACCAACTGCGCTACTCCGCCACGGCCTGTGGAGGGGTTACGCTCTGGGCTCTTATACTGTGACGTTCAGCCAAAGCCAAGAATGAGTTCTTTTGAATATATGTAAATATTTTTTTTTTGCCTAAAAAGTGTAAAATTTTGGGAATTTTTTTCACGAACATTAATTGTCTGGCACAACGAGTCTGTGTGGAAAATGTCAGCTCGATTGGATCACGGGAAGTGGGTTAAAAAACGACCGAAAGATTTGCACGGTCTAAGCAAGCAAGCAAGCACGCAAGCAAGCGAACTTAATATAAAGGATTTAAAAAGTGTGCTGTACTTGCCCCCCCCCCCCCTCTCCAACCATTATATAAACGGAATGGTAGCTCCTGCAATTTCTCATTTACTTGATACAGCTGTCGTGGCTGTGACGGTTCCACCTGAAGACGGAAGCTTGTGTTGCCTCCGAAACGTCGTGATTTTTTATTTATTTTACTTTTATTAATTTTAATGTTTTACCTACGTGACTTTACCGAAAAAACCTAATAATAAGAGGTTTCTTTTTTGGGTTAGATCGCGTAAATATATAAATGTGTCGTTAAAACCCACCACCACCCGACACAGCCAACTAGTAAGGGTTGTCACGTACGCAGAACATGCCAATTTGTAACTAGTACAACTCACGGTGTGTTGGAGAGTCAAGCCACAACATTTACAATCTGAGTACGACGTTTCGCCAGTAATTACAACTAGCT
>NW_024706116.1:7500-14679 GCF_018977255.1 Callorhinchus milii | reverse complement strand
TTGGCTGCCGCATTTCGCTTACAAAACAGTCAATTCACTTTACAGTTTATTCTGTGAAATGCTTTGAGACGTCTCAAAGACGTGATAAGGTGCTATATCAAATGCAAGGATTATTATCTTGTGTGTTTGTATATATAATATATAACTTGTGTATGTATATATATCTTGTCCGTATATATACACTGTATATATATATATATATATGTACATTTCCCTTCAGTCTAATCTGCTGCTGTCTCACACAGCGTCATTCACTGTGTCCTCTTTCGTTCTCCAACTCTTTCATTCGCAGATAAAACAACTATTTCCTTTGGGGGAATAGATATTGCTCCCCCTACCTCTGCAACCTTTTAACCCACAGTGGGCTCCAGCCTGCTTCACGTCCCCCGCATCTCCCGCCCCACCATTGGTGGTCGGGCCTTCAACCACTCTGCCCCCACCCTCTGGAACTCCATCCCGCAGTCCCTCTGCCTCGCCCCTCGCTTGCCTCCTGAAGACCCATCTCAAGATCCTCCTCTTTGACCATGCCTTTGATCACCCTTCTTTCCTGCCCCTCCACCCTCCCCAATCCCTGACCCCCGTCTCGGTTCGAAACATTGATTGGTCCTGCGGCTGGGATGTTCTTCTGACGTGAAAAGGTCTAGACACATGTCATTTTGGTGTATATATATATTAGTATATTGCGTGTATGTATATATGGTGTATATATTGTGTGTTTGGGTATATATAGTGTGATATAGGTATATATATATTGTGTGTTTGTGTATATATATAGTGTGTTACAGGTATATATAATATTGTGTGTTTGTGTATATGTACATATATTGTATATATACGTATATATGTTGTGTCTATATATAGTGTGCTTGTATATACATATTGTGTATGTGTATATATATTGCGTGTATGTATATACATTGTTGTGTGTTATATATACTATTTGCTTGTATATATACATATTGTGTGATTGTATATATACATATTGTGTGATTGTATATATGCATTTTGTGTGATGTATATACATTGTGTATATATGTGTGTATATATATTGTGTGTATATATAGTGTGTTTGTATATATAGTATATATCTTATGTGATAATACAAAAGATAAATAACATATTTTAAAAATAGCCAAAACTCTTTAAATCTATGAATAAATCCCTCAGCCCAGACTCACCCACTTTGCTGACTAGTTCTCACAAATGTTTATGTATAATTTGAATTTTTTCTTCATTCTCACGCATTGCTATAGTAAACCAATAATATTAAATAATTCCACATATTTGCATGATTTGTACATTTTATTTGAGCAAACATGCAGCGGAATTTAAAAATAATAGGAAAAAAAAGTTGTTAGATTCTTCAGAATAATTGTCCTCATTTTTTTACGTTTTATTGTAAGCATATTTTGCATTGTATTCCCTTCCCCCCCAGTTTATTTTATTCATCATCTAATTCCTTGTTTTCCCACGTTTCTCAAAATTGTGTCATATTTACTTTGCTTGTCGCTTTACTTTAATTTTTTTAATTAAAAAAATCCTACCTGCTGGTGTAAAAAAACATTTAATTTCACCTTCCTTTCTCAGTGACAAAGGATCTATCTGGCTGTAAAAAACACCCAAATACCTGCCCATTTGGGAGTGAGGGGGTGGGTGCGTGGAGGGAGAGAATCCCTAACTATTATAGAGAGATTTCATTATGAAGCTAATTATTTATGATTAATATTTCTTTGAATCCTGTCACCATGATCTTGCTACTAATCATATTAAACACTCTGCTGAAAACATTGCACTTCCCTTAATTTAGCAAGGGTTATTATAAGAGTATTAATATGAGTGCAATTTGCCCACAAAACAGTCAATTCACTTTACAGTATATTCTGTGAAGAGCTTTGCGAACCCTCGAAGATGTGATAAGGCGCTATATCAAATGCAAGGATTATTATTGTTGATTTTAATACCTAACTGATGCAAAAGTATTTAGAATTAAAAAATGCTTAGAAACCTAATCAGTCTCATTACTTTCTGTGCTGTTTAATCAATAGGAACAAGCAGATAAAGTGAGTGGGCTGTTTCTAATTGCCATTTGCAAGTTATTTTTCTCCTAATTCACTTTAGGTTTTATCCTGTCCCACGCACCAAACACCAGGTGGAGGATAGACAGGTGACTTGCTCAAAATCCTCTGCACCATGCTGCTCTTTTGACAGGGTTAGCATGGGCAAGTGACAAGCTCAAGCATCAGATTTGCCTTTCTTTCTCTGACAAAGTACCTTGTGTGGTGGTGATTGGGTTCCAGGAGTGGGATGAGTCACTCTGAAAAGTGGGCTGGAGAGAGCAAACATGGCCATCTCCACTTATATCCTTATATTATACTCCCTTATCTCCACTCAGTCTCCTTCGGCCTTCTTGATATACAGAACTCACTCTGTCGGAAAATCACCGATGTAAACTTTGTACCCAACAGTGCACTAGTTCACCAACATGCTACAGAATCAGCACACACAATCATCTACTAAGAGTCCGCTTTGGAACAAAGATGGTTTTTAAAAATATGAGTCAACAGGGAAAAATTATTTCCACTGGTCAGTGAGTCAGGGACTAGAGGTCATCAATTTAAGATAGTTAGCAAATGAGCAAATGGGAACGTTAGAGGTAATTTTTTTAATGTGGAGAGTGGTAAGGATATGGAATGCCCCAAATGGAGCGGGGGCTGAGGCACAACCCATATTAGCTTTCAAAAGGGAACTGGATAAATACCTAAAATGCAGTCAGCTAGATGGGTATGGGAAAAGGATTCTCGCGAGGGAGCTGTCACAGACACGATGGATCTTCCTCTGTGCCGTAAATTTGTATGGGTTTAAACTACTGAGCAATAGGCCAACAAGTTCTGACCAACTCCTTTTTTTTAAAAAATTGGTCGCTCACTTTTATGAGCAAACCATCCTTATTGTCACCACAAATGGAATCATCCCATTTATGATCAGCGGGCGAAGATTTCACACTATGTTACTGGTCCTATGAAGATATCAACTTTAAAGTGAACGTTATTCAATTGATTTTAGAAATTCACGTGACTGTAAAACATAGTGATTCATAACAAAAAAACTGCAGCTTTTTCTTGCTTATTTTCACTGCTGACAGAGACAGACATGATTTCCTCCTTGTCGGGGTACAATCAGCATTCGCAATTCATTCCGAAATGTATCAGGAAAAGCAAAATAAATTACTTAAGAATCTGGCCAGCAGTAGACTGCTCTTTTCCCCAGTAATAAAGGTCTAATCCAAACGGTATCACCGGGGCTCTTTCCTTCTCTTCTTCCCTTTTCCTCTTATTACTGTCATGTTCCTCTGACAACCCAGGATCCACTGATGTGGACGGTTGTGCGTCTGCTTCCTCTGAGGTTCCAGGCATGCTGTCGGCAGATTATTAAAAAAAATCAATAGAAGATAATGTGCTGCACAATCGCTGTTTTAGTTTCATTAACCTTTGCACTAACATTCACATTAACGCAGACCCACTATGACTAACACTGCCATTATACACATTACAACTTGCCAGTGAATTTGATGAAGTTTCCAGCAAGCAACTTACTCGAAGGATTATCGATAATTCTGGAGGTCAGTGTAAGAGGGAAAGAACACAAGATACGTGCTTAGGACACTTACAAGATGCACTATGGCAAATTATACTCGCTGTTTTTTTGTGCCTCACTTATCTTAGGAAATTTAGCTGCAATAGTGACAAGCTATGGCTAAATACTGGGAAGATGCAGGAATATCTTATTTTCCATTTGAACATCATTTGCTTTTGGAAAACAGCATTACAGAATGAAATTAAAGCAAAGTACAAATCACTTCCTATGTACAATAAGCAAGAAGGAAATTGCGGAAGCACTGTAGCCCTCAAGTTGCAAGTATTCACATTGAATTAAATACTATAGGAAAAATAGGTTGTTAACTGATGTGGAGTTTGGGGATTAAAGACAAATAATGAAGATTGTGCTATCTTCATATTTCAAAAAATGCACAAACCAGTAATCTGTTTAAAATGCATCCCATTTGGTTGCGTAAATCATGTAGTGTAAGAATTGATGCATAATTTATATCTCCATGTACACTTTTATGATCTCCAGATTGCGCCCTGTGACTCATGCATCCGTGCAAATCGATCATTTACCTGCTGACAGGAAAGTCGAGGGTTTGACCAACACACCAGATTTACAGCAGGCTCTTTTAACATACTTACCCTCTTCGAATTTAACCCCACGGCTCAGTTTTATTATCTGCAAACTATTTTGTCAGCTAACTAACCAGGTCAGGATGGAAACAGTATCAGCACATTTTCTCCTATTTTAGACGAGCCATTTGCTCAGGCTATTGTTTATCTGTCACACTGTTGTCCCTCAGTTTTGGAAGAAAACAAGATATTTTGAAGTGTTGTGAGAGTATTCTCAGCAATGAAGATCCAGGCAAATCCATATAGCTGTTTGGAGACATTTGAGTTCCAACTTCAAATGAAGAATATTCTTCAGAACAGGATATTTGAAAACAGTCACCAGAATTCCTTATAATCATCCAATGTCAACATTCTAATACCCAATGTCAAGGATTCTTGCTTGGTTATTCACTTTATTATTGTTTGTGGAACAAACACACAGCGACTACATTTATACAGTAAATTCTGGGAATTTACCCCGACAATGTAATGAGACTATATAAAATGCAAGGTTTATTATTCTCAGCACTGTGTTCTTAATGTGTACAGATTATCAATTGATGCTAATGCTCACAGGAGTTGCTGCATAATACAGGAATAAATAAATAGTTTAATTTTCTGCTTCCCTTAGTGCCACTTCACAACCAGTGAACCAGGAGCCTTATGTATCAGAATGTCAGCATATTAGCAAGACTAATTAGACTTTCTCAAATCTTAAAATCTCCCAGAGAAACAAAAACAATGAGATGGGTAATACAATGGGGTCTGTGCGTTTTAAATCTGAGATGAAGTACTGTATTTTATTTGAGCAATACAATAGGCCAAAGCATCTCTAACACATAGAGGGTTTTCTCCATTGAAAACATACACATCACTCAGCCTTGCAAGGGTTAGGGTTAGGCTTTGCCTGCGATCTGAAGTCTCAGAAAGACAAACTTTCGTCATTCTATGTCCTGTAGAAGAAAATGCTGCTCAAGTCTGCCACTTCTGATGGGCGCTGAACATCTCATGGCACTATTCAAAACAAGAAGGCAGTTTCTTCTGGTGTCCTGGGCACTTCCTGGGTGTTTGTGGGATATTGCTATGTGCAAATAGGCTGCCATGTTCACCTACAAAATACATTTTACAGTAATTCCTGTGAGTGCTTTGAGATGTCTCAATGATGTGATACGGCACTAGATCAAATAGAAGGATTTTTTTTCAATACCGATAGAGCTTTTCCCAGTGATCGCACAATGTTGACGCAACTGAACAGCTTTTTAGATGCCAATGAGCAACTTCTGGACTGTTGGTTTGTAGGCAAGTGTGGCAGCTAATGGAACATCCCACACCAGCAATGATGAATGACCTACTTATGAGCATTCCTTCTGGTGAAATTAGATGAGGGATAAATGTTGGTCAGGATATTAGGAGAACTTCCTGCTCTTCTTCAAAATAGTGCAGTGGGATCTTTACCTGATCCACAAATCACCAGATTTGTAGCATTAGCCCAATGAAACAGATAAAACTTTGCAAGACTGAACAAGCATTGTGCATGATCCAATTGAAGCTAGCAGATATTGTCAATCCTCTTGTACAGACATTCATTCATTACAAGAAAGAATTTACTGATAGTACTTTACAGTCTCTTAACCTGAGACCTGCTAGATTCACTTCTTGTTGCATTCATTATGATGCATCATTACAAGCTCTTACATTGATCAGTGTCAAGACCAACAAACTAATGAGAAGTCCCATGAGTTTGATCAGATTACACACAAGACAGTGATCTATACAAACTTTTCTTCAATCAGTTGTATGGGAAACATAGCATGAAGGCTCTCCACTACTAGTAAAACTGTGGTGAAATAGTGTTTCTTAGTGTTTCTCCCTCATTCAAGGGTAACGCCTTACAAGCAAGGCCATTAAGACTAGTCAACAAGAGACAATCTTAGATAGATGACTTCTCCGTTTGGGGAGAGTTTCCTGTTAAATGATCCAAAACGTCCCAACTAATTCATAAAGACCAAATACTTTCAGCTGGATTGTTTCGAGGTGCTCGGTCACTGTAACCACTGCACAAATACTTCATCCACATCCATTTCCTTCTTCCTTCAGATAAGATGTTAAAGTGAGGCCCTGTTTGTCTGTTCAGGAGGATGTAACAGATCCCATGATACTATTGAAAAAGAGAAGGCAGTTTGTTCCAGTGTCCTGGCCGCCAATGCTTCAGTTAGAATTCATCATTCACTTCATAGATATTTGTAGAACATGGTGTGTGAAAATTGGCTGCCGTGTTTGCCTACAAAAACATAGTCGCTACACTTTAGCGAAAACTGACGCACTTTAAGATATTTGTATAAGGTGTTCTATCAAAGGCAAGGATTGTTATTTTATTATTTTTACAATGCTTTCTTCAATGTGCTACTATATCAGGAAATTCCCTCAGATTTACCGAGAAAGAGTCTACTTTGCAATAGAGCAAGGGACAGTAATGATCTTTGCATTGACCAACACACAAAATACCTCCACTATTTTCTAACTATTGAAGAGTGCATGGATCTTTAATGCCTTGTTTACACTGCACTTTCAAGGAGAATAAATCAGGTAATTGCACAATACAAAGTCAGATTTTAATTTCATGATCCATGAGCAAACGTGTTGTAGCTTATTGAATCTGGTCAGAACCATCTTAAATATTAACTTCAGTCTCAGTTGATCACTGGTCTTCATATCCCAGGATATCCCCAAATTCTCAGATAATCCCAGAATTATCAGTGTCCTGGGACATCCTCCCGATGGGAAAAGTGTTATACAAATGTAATTTGTTGTTGTTGTTGTTGTTCAAGAAGAGCATCAAACTCAACTGTTCTCAAGTATTAAACATTGCAAGTCCCACAATCAATTGCTCTTAGCCAGTTAAAATATCTTACTCCTAACTGACTTACTCCTCTCCAAATCGCGGTGTCACCTGTGGGTGTGG
>NW_024706115.1:0-14687 GCF_018977255.1 Callorhinchus milii | reverse complement strand
TTCTCTCGAAGCAGATTAATAATGATAATTCTCGTCGACATCTCAAAGCGCTTCACAGGAGACACTGTAAAGTGTAGTGACTGTATACTTTGTGGGTGATAATGGCAGCCAATTGCGGTGCACAGCAGTGTCCCCACAAACAGTCAGGATTGAGAGACTAATTTATTATCATTATTTAAAATATAAAGTATATAAACCTGATTTATAAATGTGAAGAATCTAAGCTGATTTCTTTGCTCACAGAGACCCTGGACAACAGCAAACCTCAGCCTCGCTCACCCGTAAGTTTGTTTTACAAACTCACTTTCTCACGATGAATTAACACTCATCAAATATCCGGTCTTTCAGCCTCGGGAGGACGTCTCAAAGCACTTCTCGCTGTCAGGGGAGGTCATGGCAGGAGTGACTGTGAGAGGGATTGATCCATACTTCATAGAATTATAGAATTACACAGCACAGAAGGAGGCCATTCGGCCCATTGTGTCTGGGCTGCTTTTTGAAAAGAGCTTCCAAACCAAACCCCGTTGGTTTGGTTGTCTCCCCACAGCCCTAATCCACCCCACTCCCGCGCTCTCTCCCCCATAGCCCTGATCAACCCCACTCCCCGCTCTCCCCCCATAGCCCTGATCAACCCATCTCCCCCACTCTCTCCCCATAGCCCTGATCAACTCCACTCCTCCGCGCTCTCCCCATAGCCCTGATCAACCCCATTACCCCACTCTCCCCATAACCCTGATCAACCCCACACCACCGATCTCTCCCCAAAGCCCTGATGAACCTCACTACGCCAGTCTCTCCCCATAGCCGTGATCGACCCCACTCCCCCACTCTCCTCAATGCCTTGATCAACCCCACTCCCTCACTCTCATCCCATAGCCCTGATCATCTCCTCTCCCCCACTCTCTCCCCAGAGCCCCGAAAAACCCACCACCACCGCTCTCCACCGATAGCCCTGATCATCCCCACTCCTCTGCGTTCTCCCCAGAGCCCTGATCAACCCCACTCCCCTGATTCCTCCCCATAACTCTGATCAACCCCACACCCCAACTCTCTCCCCATAGCCCTGATCAACCCCACTCGCCCGCTCTCTCCCCATAGCCCTGATCAACACCACTACCCCTCTCTCTCCCCATAGCCCTGATCAAGCCCACTCCCGCACTTTCTCCCCATAGCCCTGATCAAACCCACTCCACCGCTCTCCCCCCATAACCCTGATCAACCCCACTCCCCCGCTCTCTCCCCATAGCCCTGATCAACCCCACTCCTCCGCACTCTCCCCATAGCATTGACCAACTCCACTCCTCCGCGTTCTTCTCATAGCCCTGATCAACCCCACTCCCCTGCTTCCTCCCCATAGCTCTGATCAACCCCACTCCCCCGCACTCTCCCCATAGCCCTGATCAACCCCACTCCCCCGCTCTCTCCCCATAGCCCTGATCAACCCCACACCACCGATCTCTCCCCAAAACCCTGATGAACCTCACTACCCCAGTCTCTCCCGATAGCCGTGATCGACCCCACTCGCCCACTCTCTCCTCAATGCCCTGACCAACCCACTCCCGTACTCACTCCCCATAGCCCTGATCAACCCCACTCCCCCACTCTCCCCATGTGGAGTCCTGTAGCTCAGTGGTTAGAGCACTCACTTTGCAAGTGAGAGACCTGAGTTCAATTTCAGGCAGAGGGCGAAACCTCGGGCAAGTTTCCTTACTCCACACAGAGCCTAATAATAATCCCTCCAAAACCAAAAGAATAATAAATTGGTCATTTTGAATCCACGACTGTTTGTGGGACATTGCTGTGCGCAATTGGCTGCCGCGTTCGCCCACAAATATACAGTCAATTCACTTTACAGTGTGTTCTGTGAAGCGCTTTGGGACGTCCTCCTGACGTGAAAAGTGCTATATCAAATGCAAGGATTATTATTATTATTATTATAGCCCTGATCAATCCACTCCCCCGTTCTCTCCCCATCGCCCTGATCAACCCCACTCCCCCACTCTCTGCCCATAGCCCTGCAATCTTGTTCTCCCTGAATAATGATCGATTTCTCTCATAAAGTGGCATTGGCTTCCACCAGCCTTTCACACAAGGGATTCAAGATCCAAACAACTGATTGTGTGAAAACATTTCTCCTCACCTCCCCTCTGTTTCTTTTAACTCGGTGTCCTCGGGTTACTGACCCACCCGCCAGTGGGAATGGTTTCTCCTTCTTCACTCTATCGAATCCACTCCAAATTCTGTAAACTTCTATTAAATCTCCTCTTAACCTTCCCTGCTCCAAGGAGAATAATCCAAGCTTCTCGAGCCTCTCCTGATAACTGAAGTCCCTCATTCCTGGTACCATTCTGGTCAATCTCCTTTGCACCCTCTCCAATGCCTTGACATCCTTCCTAACGTGTGGGGCCCAGAACTGAACACAGTCTCTAACTGAGGCCTAACCAGTGTTTTATATAAAGGTTCATCATAACTTCCTGACTTGTGTATTCTATGCCCCTATTTATAAAGCCGTGTATCCCGGATGCTTTTTTAACAGCTGTATCTACCTGTCCGGCCACCTTCAAAGATTTACTATATGAACCCCAGGTCTCTCTGTTCCTTCTCCCCCTTTAAGATTGTACCATCAGCGTATATTGCCAATCCTCAATCTTCCTCCCAAACTGTATCACTTCACATTCCTTCACATTAAACTTCATCTGCCACGTGTCTGCCCATGTTACCAGTCTCTCTATGTCCTCTTGTAGTCTGCTGTTATCCACCTCACTTTACTGCGAAGAAGGGGAAACTATTCCTGACTTAGTATCATCTGCAAATCTGGAGATCGTGCTCTCTATACCCAGGTCCAGGTCATTTATATGGATCACAAACAGCAGTGGCCCCAATACTGACACCTGGGAAGTCAGGGGATGGATCGAGGTGTGACACAGAACACTGTGTAATAATAATCCTTGCATTTGATAAGCGCTTTTCATGTCTTCTCGACATCTCAAAGTGATTCGCAGAGTAGACTGTAAGGTGAATTGACTGTATATTTGTGGGCGAAAAGAAGTGATTTATATTGATCATTGTTTTATTTGACGTACAGGATTACGAGACTGAGGTGTGTGAGAACGCCACACGTAGCACTGAGGGTCTCACCTACTGCCCGATAAGTCCCAGAGAGACCCAGCAGATGTTCCCCTTTCAGACCTTCAGGCAGTAACAACATGGAGCCTGAGCCACAAAGCAACCCATCAAACTGCTGCCAACCATCTCCAAACCCAATCCATTGAGATTTCTTCACACCTCCCTGGTCAACCCGTCTCTCTCTCTCAGTCTCTCTCTATATCTCTCTCTATCTCAGTCTTTCTCTCTCTTTCTCTCTCTCTTTGTATCTTTCAGTCTCCATCTCTATCTCAGTCTCCCTCTGCTATAGTGTAATCTTCTTTATGTGATTAATATCAAATAAAACTGAGATTAACTACTTTGTAATTAATGGAAACCCATTACCGTGATCAGCCGCGAGTCTGATCCATCCCTGACTCCCCCCACCCGAGTCTCTCACCCTCTCACACGAACTCCCTCTAACTTCGCTAACCCCAGACCCTCTCAGCACAAATCACTTCAAAGAGTGGAGTGTGATAAGAAAAAAAGTTGTTTCATTATTTAAAGTAAATGTCATTAATTACAAAGTAGTTAATCTCAGTTTTATTAGGTATTAATTACATAAAGAGGATTACACTATAGCAGAGAGAGAGATATAGAGAGACTGAGAAAAAGAGAGATAGAGACTGAGATAGAGAGAGAGAATGAGAGACACAGAGAGAGAAAGAGAGACCAGAGAGAGAAAGAGAGGGAGTCTGTGATAAGAGAGAGACAGAGACAGAGAGAGAGAGAAAGACTGATACAGAGAGAGACAGAGAGAGAGTCTGAGACAGAGAGAGATTGAGAGAGAGAGACTGATAGAGACAGACACAGAGAGAGACTGAGATACAGAGAGACTAAGAGTGAGAAAGACTGAGACAGAGAGACACAGAGAGATTGAGAGAGAGAGAAACTGTGATAGAGATAGACACAGAGAGAGACTGAGATAGAGAGAGACTGAGAGAGTGACTGAGATAGAGAGAGACTGAGATATAGAGAGAAAGACTGAGATAAAGAGAGACTGAGAGAGAGACTGATAGAGATAGACAGAGAGAGAGAGACTGGGAGAGAGACTGAGATATAGAGAGAAAGACTGAGATGGAGAGAGACTGAGAGAGAGAGAGAGAGAGAGAGAGACTGAGATGGAGAGAGATATAGAGAGAGACTGAGAAAAAGAGCGATAGAGACTGAGATAGAGAGAGAGACAGAGAATGAGAGGCACAGAGAGAGAGAAAGAGAGAGGGAGTCTGTGATAAGAGAGCGACTGGGAGACAGAGAGAGAGAGAAAGACTGATACAGAGAGAAACAGAGAGAGAGAGAGAGAGAGAGAGAGAGAGAGACTGAGACAGAGAGACACAGATATTGAGAGAGAGACTGAGATAGAGACAGACACACAGAGAGGCTGAGATACAGAGAGACTGAGAGTGAGAGAAAGACTGAGACAGAGAGAGAGACATAGAGAGATTGAGAGAGAGAGAGAGACTGAGAGAGAGAGAGAAAGACTGAGACAGAGAGAGACACAGAGAGAGATTGAGAGAGAGAGAGAGACTATGATAGAGACAGACACATAGAGAAACTGAGAGAGAGACTGAGATAGAGAGAGACCGAGATATAGAGAGAGAGACAGACAGAGAGAGACAGACAGAGAGAGACTGAGAGAGAGAGAGAAAGACTGATATAGAGAGAGACTGAGATAGAGAGAGACGTAGAGAGAGACTGAGAGTGAGAGATAGAGAAAGACTGAGAGACAGACACAGAGAGAGACTACAAGAGAGACTGAGATAGAGAGAGACTGAGATATATAGAGAAAGACAAATAAAGAGAGACTGAGAGAAAGAGACTGAGAGAGCGAGAGAGAAGAGACAGAGAGAGAGAGAGAGAGAGACTGGGAGAACGAGAGACGCACACAGAGAGAGACAGAGAGAGACAAAGGGAGAGGGAGTCTGATAAGAGAGAGACTGAGAGACAGAGCGAGAGGGAAAGACTGAGATAGAGAGACACAGAGAGAGAGAGAGAGACAGAGAGAGAAAGAGAGGGAGTCTGTGATGAGAGAGACTAAGAGAGAGAGAGAGAGAAAGACTGATATAGAGAGAGACACAGAGAGAGAGACTGAGATAGACAGAGAGAGAGAGACTGAGATATAGAGAGAAAGACTGAGATAAGGAGAGAGACTGAAGGAGAGAGACTGAGATAGAGAGAGATATAGAGACTGAGAAAAAGAGATAGAGACTGAGAGAGAGACTGAGAATGAGAGACACAGAGAGAGAGAAAGAGAGGGAGTCTGTGATAAGAGAGCGACTGAGAGACAGAGAGAAAGACTGATATAGAGAAAGACACAGAGAGAGGGAGAGAGACTGAGACAGAGAGACACAGAGATTGAGAGAGAGACTGAGATAGAGACAGACACAGAGAGAGACTGAGATACAGAGAGACAGAGTGAAAGACAGACAGAGGGAGAGACATAGAGAGAGATTGAGAGAGAGAGAGACAGACAGATAGACAGACAGAGAGACAGAGAGAGAGACTGAGATAGAGACAGACACAGAGAGAGACTGAGATATAGAGAGAAAGACTAAGATAAAGAGAGAGACTGAGAGAGAGAGACTGAGAGAGCGAGAGAGAAGAGACAGAGAGCGAGAGACTGAGAGAGAGAGAGAGATAGACAGACTGAGAGAGATAGAGAGACTGAGACAGAGAGAGAGAGAGACTGAGATAGAGAGACATGGAGAGAGACTGAGAGATAGAGAAAGACTGAGACAGAGACAGACACAGAGAGAGACTGAGAGAGAGAGACTGTACATAGATATATATATAGAGAAAGACTGAGATAAAGAGAGAGACAGAGAGCGAGAGAGAGAGATACTGGGAGAACCAGAGACACAGAGAGAGACAAATGGAGAGGGAGTCTGTGATAAGAGAGAGACTGAGAGACAGAGCGAGAGGGAAAGACTAATATAGAGAGAGACTGAGATACAGAGAGACCGAGAGTGAGGAAGACTGAGACAGAGAGAAACACAGAGAGAGATTTGAGAGAGAGAGAGACTGTGATAGAGACAGACACAGAGAGAGACTGGGAGAGAGACTGAGATAGAGAGAAACTGAGAGAGAGAGAGAGAGAGAGAGACTGAGAGAGAGAGAGAGAGATACAGAGAGAGAGAGAGAGACACAGAGAAGAGAAAGAGACACAGAGAGAGAAAGAGAGAGGGAGTCTGTGATAAGAGAGCAACTGAGAGACAGAGAGAGAAAGACTGATATAGAGAGAGACAGAGAGAGAGACTGAGACTGAGAGAGAGAAAGACTGATACAGAGAGACAGAGAGAGAGAGACTGAGACTGAGAGAGAGCGAGACCGAAATAGGCGGACCAAGAGAGAGACTGAGAGTGAGAAGAGAGAGAGAAAGACTGAGAGAGAGACACAGAGAGAGAGAGAGACTGAGAGAGAGAGAGAGACAGAGATACACAGAGAGAGAGACTGAGACAGAGAGAGTCTGAGAGAGAGACAGAGAGAGAGACTGAGACAGAGAGAGACTGAGACAGAGAGAGAGAAACAGAGAGACAGAGAGAGAGAGACTGAGATAGACAGACTGAGAGAGTGAGAGAGAGACTGAGAGAGAGAAAGACTGAGAGAGAGAGAGACTGAGAGAGACTGGGAAGACTGACACAGAGAGACGGATGGAGAGAGAGTGTGACTGAACAAGTAAGATGGAGAGAGAGAGTTGATAGTATGACAGGAAGAGAGTGACAGCTTTGTGTAACATTTACACAACAGTTCTGTGGCCTTTTTATCAAAAGGAAAAAAATTCCTTGAAAAATAATAAATATATCTGGTCACTTGAACCCACGGCTGTTTGTGGGGACTTCGCTGAGCGCGATCGGCTGCCGCGATTCACAGAAAAACAGTCGCAACACTTTACAGTGTGTCCTGTAAAGCACTTTGAGACCTCGAAGACGTGATCAGGTGTTGTGTCAAACGTCAGGATTGTTATTATTGTTCCCTCCATTATTATAAGGAACGAGGGAGGGATGGAGTGTGGAGGGAGGGAGAGAGTGTGGAGGGAGGGGAGTGTGGAGGGAGGGAGGGAGGGAGGGAGTGTGAAGGGATGCGGGGAGGGAGGGAGGGAGTGTGGAGGGAGGGAGGGAGGGAGGGAGGGAGGGAGTGTGGAGGGGGGCAGTGTGGAGGGAGGGAGGGAGGGTGTGACGGGGGGAGTGAATGTGGAGGGGGGGGGAGTGTGGAAGGGGGAGGGTGTGTGTGTGGAGGGGGGGTGTGGAGAGGGGATTGTAGATGTTGGGGGTCTGTGGTGTTCCTCACCCCCTTGTCGGTGTTGGGGTCTATGGGATACCTCTCCCCTAGTGTTGATGTTGGGGGGTATGGGGTTCCTCCCCCCCCGTGTCGATGTTGGGGGGCTATGTGGTACTGCCCCACCGTGTCGGTGTTGGGGGGCTATAGGGTACCTCCCCCCCGTGTCGGTGTTGGGGGGCTATGTGGTACTGCCCCACCGTGTCGGTGTTGGGGGGCTATAGGGTACCTCCCCCCCCGTGTCGGTGTTGGGGGGCTATGTGGTACTGCCCCACCGTGTCGGTGTTGGGGGGCTATAGGGTACCTCCCCCCCGTGTCGGTGTTGGGGGGCTATGTGGTACTGCCCCACCGTGTCGGTGTTGGGGGGCTATAGGGTACCTCCCCCCCGTGTCGGTGTTGGGGGGCTATGGGGTACCTCCCCCCACGTGTCGGTGTTGGGGGGCTATTGGTCTGGATAGTTACTAATGGTAATAAATGTTACATTTCACAGTTTGACCCCAAACTCTTCATGTGATTTTAATTGTAATAAAATCATTTGTATTTGACGTGTCGCCTGATCGCGGTTTTGAGGCATCTCAAAGGGCCACAAATGTTCTTATGCTGTTCCCTTCACTCTCAGGCACCTCCCTCCCTCTCTGACCTCCTCACTCCCCAATCCACCACCCAGTCAGCACCTCTCTCTCTCTCTATGCCTCCGCATTGCCTCCTCTTTTTCTCTCCCTCTATCCCTCCGCCTTGCCTCCTCTCTCACTCTCTATTCCTCTAACTTGCCTCCTCTCTCTCTCTCCATCTAACCCTTCGCCTTGCCTTCTCTCTCTCCCTCTATCCCTCCGCCTTGCCTCCTCACTCTCCATCCGTCTATCCCTCTGCCTTGCCTCCTCTCTCTCTCTCCCTCTATCCCTCCACATTGCCTCCTCTATCTCTCACTCTATCCCTCCGCCTTGCTTCCTCTCTCGCTCTTCCTCTATCCCTCTGCCTTGCCTCCTCTCTCCATTTATCCCTCCACATTGCCTCCTCTCTCTCCCTCTATCCCTCCGCCTTTCCTCGTCTCTCTCTCTCTCTTTCTCGCTCTATCCCTCCGCCTTGCCTCCTCTCTCTCTCTCCCTCTATCCCTCCGCCTTGCCTCTCCTTTCTCTCCCGCTATCCCTCCGCCTTGCCTGCTCTCTCTCTCCCTCTATCGCTCTGCCTTGCCTCCTCTCTCTCTCGCCCTCCATCCCTCCGCCTTGCATCCTCTCTCTCTCCCTCAATCCCTCTGCCTTCCCTCCTCTCTCTCTCCCTCTATTCATCTGCATTCTCTCCCTTCTCTCGCTATCCCTCCGCCTTGCCTCCTCTCTCACTCGCTCTATCCCTCCGCCTTGCCTCCTCTCTCTCTCCCTCTATCCTTCTGCAGTGCCTCCTCTCTCTATCGCCCTCTATCCATCTGCCTCACCTCCTCTATCTCTCTCTCCCTCTCTATCCCTCCACCTTGCCTCCTCTCTCTCTCCTTCGATCCGTCCACCTTGCCTCCCCCCTCTCTCCCTCTATACCTCCGCTTTCCCTCCTCTCTCTCCTCCTCTATCCCTCCACCTTGCCTCATCTCTCTCCCTCTATCCCTCTGCCTTGCCTCCCCTCTCCCTCTCTCCCTCTATCCCTCCACATTGCCTCCTCTCTCTCTCCTTCTATCCCTCCGCCTTGCTTTCTCTATTTCTCTCCCTCTCTATCCCTCCGCCTTGCCTCCTATCTCTCTCTCCCTCTATCCGTCCACCTTGCCTCCTCTCTCTCTCCCTCTATACCTCCGCTTTCCCTCCTTTCTCTCTGACTCTATCCCTCCACTTTGCCACCGCTCTCTCTCTCTCTCTATCCCTCTGCCTTGCCTCCTCTCTTTCTCTCTCTATCCCTCTTCCTTGCCTCCTCTCTCTCTCTCTCTCTCTCTCTATCCCTCTTCCTTGCCTCCTCTCTCTCTCGCACTCCATCCCTGCACCTTGCCTCCTCTCAATCTCCATCTACTCCCCCGCCTTGCATCCTCTCTCTCTCTCAATCCCTCTGCATTCCCTCCTCTCTCTCTCCCTCTATTCGTCTGCATTCCCTCCCCTCCCTCGCTATCCCACCGCCTTGCCTCCTCACTCGCTCTATCCCTCCGCCTTGCCTCTTCTCTCTCTCCCTCTATCCCTCTGCCTTCCCTCCTTTCTCTCTCCCTATATTCCTCTGCATTCCATCCTCTCTCTCTCTATCCCTCCGCCTTGCCTCCTCTCTCACTCTCTCTATCCCTCCACCTTGCCTCCTCTCGCGCTCTCCCTCTATGCCTCCATCTTGCCTCTTCTCTCTCTCCCTCTATCCCTCCACCTTGCCTCCTCTCTCTCTCCCCCTCTATGCCTCTGCCTTGCCTCCTCTCTCTCTCTCCCTCTATCCCTCCACCTTGCCTCCTCTCTCGCCCTCCCTCTATCCCTCTGCCTTGCCTCCTCTCTCTCGCCCTCCATCCCTCCGACTTGCCTCCTCAATCTCTCTCCCTCTATCCCTCTGCCTTCCCTCCTCTCTCTCTCCCTCTATTCCTCTGCATTCCCTCCTCTCTCTCTATCCCTCCACCTTGCTCGTCTCTCACTCCCTCTATCCCTCCGCCTTCCGTCCTCTCCCTCTATGCCTCCATCTTGCCTCCTCTCTCTTTCTCCCTCTGTC
Organism: Callorhinchus milii; assembly: GCF_018977255.1. NCBI lineage: Eukaryota > Metazoa > Chordata > Chondrichthyes > Chimaeriformes > Callorhinchidae > Callorhinchus > Callorhinchus milii. The sequence continues at coordinate 4,616 of NW_024706115.1, read as the reverse complement.
CCTTCACATTGCCACCGCTCTCTCTCCCCCGCTATCCCTCCGCCTTGCCTCCTCTCTCTCTCCCTCTATCCCTCCGCTTTTGCCTCCTCTCTCTCCCTCACTCTATCTCTCCACATTGCCTTCTCTCTCTTTCCCTCTATTGCTCTGCCTTGCCTCCTCTCACTCTCCATCTATTCCCCCGCCTTGCATCCTCACTCTCCCTCTCTCCTTCTATCCCACTGCCTTCCCTCCTCTCTCTCTCCCTCTATCCCTCTGCCTTCCCTACTATCTCTCTCCCTCTTTCACTCTCACCCTCTATTCCTCTAACTTGCCTCCTCTCTCTCTTTCTATGCCTCTGCATTGCCTTCTCTTTCTCTCTGTACTTCTGCCTTGACTTCTCTCTCTCCCTCTATCCCTGCGCCTAGCCTCCTCTCTCTCTCTCCCTCTATGCGTCTTCCTTGCCTCCTCTCTCTCTCTCTCTCTCTCTCTTCTTTCTCTCTCCCTTTGTCCCTCTGCCTTGCCTCCTCTTTCTCTCCCTCTATCCCTCAACCTTGCCTCCTCTCTCTCTCTCCCTCTATGCTTCTGCGTGGCCTCCTCTCTCTCTCCCTCTATCCGTCTGCCTTCCCTCCTCTCTCTCTCCCTCTATTCCTCTGCATTCCCCCCTCTCTCTCTCTATCCCTCCGCCTTGCCTCCTCTCTCACTCCCTCTAACCCTCCACCTTGCCTCCTCTCCCTCTCTCCTTCTATGCCTCCATCTTGCCTCCTCTCTCTCCCTCTATACCTCCACTTTGCCTCCTCTCTCTCTCTATCCCTCCGCCTTGCCTCCTCTCTCTCTCACTACATTCCTCCACCTTGCCGCCTCTCTCTCTCTCTCCCTCTGTCCCTCTGTCTTGCCTCCTCTCTCTCTCTCTCTATCCCTCCATCCCTCCACCTTGCCTCCTCTCTCTCTCCCTCTATTTCTCTGCCTTGCTTCTTCTCTCCCTCTCCGCCTCTACGTTCCTTCCTATCTCTCTCCCTCTATTACTCTGCCTTCCCTCCTCTCTCTCTCCCTCTGTCCATTCGCCTTGCCTCCTCTCTCTCTCACTCTATCGCTCTGCCTTGCCTCCTCTTTCTCTCTCTCTCCCTCTATTCCTCTGCCTTGCTTCCTCTCCGCCTCTCCCTCTATCCCTCTGCCTTGCCTCCTCTCTATCCCTCCACTATCCCTCCACTCCCTCTATCCCTCCACCTTGCCTCCTCTCTCTCTCCCTCTAACCCTCCGCTTTACCACTTGAGCAAACACTCCCTTGCGGAAATACTTCATTGCGCAAACACTCCGTTGCGCAAGCACTCACTTGCACAAGCACACCCTTGCGCAAACACTCCCTTGCGCAATCTCTGCCTTGAGCAGTCTCTCCCTTGAGCAAACACTCCCTTGCGCAAGCACTCCCTTGCGCAAACACTGCCTTGCGCAAACACTCCCTTGCGCAAACACTGCCTTGCGTAAACACTCCCTTGCGCAAACACGCCCTTGTGCAAACACGGCATTGCGCAAACACTCCCTTGTGCAAACACGCCCTTGCGCAAACACTCCCTTGCGCAAGCACCGCCTTGCGCAAACACTCCCTTGCGCAAACACTGCCTTGCGCAAACACTCCCTTGCGCAAACACGCCCTTGCGTAAACACTCCCTTGCGCAAGCACCGCCTTGCGTAAACACTCCCTTGCGCAAACACGCCCTTGCGCAAACACTCCCTTGCGCAAGCACTGCCTTGCGTAAACACTCCCTTGCGCAAACACGCCCTTGTGCAAACACGCCCTTGTGCAAACACGCCCGTGCGCAAACATGCCCTTGCGCAAACACGCTCTTCTGCAAACATTCCCTTGTGCAAACACTTGCTTGCATAAATGCTCCCCTGCGTAAATGCTCCCTTGAGTAAACATTCCCTTGCGCAAATCCTCCCCTGCGCAAACACTGGCAAGCCAAAACACTGCCATGTGCAAACAGTCCCTTGTGCAAAAAGTCCCTTGCGCAAACACTCCCGTGCACAAAGACTGCCTTGCGCAAACACTTGCTTGCACAAACACATGCTTTCACAAACACTCCCTTGCGAAAACACTGACGTGCCCAAACAATCACATGCACAAGCATTCCTTTGTGCAAACAATCCCTTGTGCGAACACACCATTGCGTGAACACTTCGTTGCGCGAACAATTCCTTGCATGAACACTGCCTTGCGCAAACACTGCCGTGCGCAAACACTGCCTGGTCAAACAATGCCATGTGCAAACACTACAGTGCGCAAATACGGCCGTGTGCAAACACTCCCTTGTGCAAACACTCCCTTGCGCAAACTCTCCCTTGCGCAAACACTCCCTTGTGCAAACACTCCCTTGCGCAAACACTCCCTTGCGCAAACACTCCCTTGCGCAAACACTCCCTTGCGCAAACACTCCCTTGCGCAAAAACTCCACTGCGCAAACACTCCCTTGCGCAAACACTCCCTTGCGCAAACACTCCCTTGCGCAAACACTCCCTTGCGCAAACACGACCTTGCGCAAACACGACCTTTCGCAAACACTCCCTTGCGCAAACACTCTATTGCACAAACACTCCTTTGCGGAAACACTCCTTTGCGCTAACACTACCGTGCGCAAACACTCCCTTGCACAACACTCCCTTGCGCAAACACTCCCTTGCGCAAACACTCCCTTGTGCAAACACTCACTTGCGCAAACACTCCCTTGTGCAAACACGCCCTTTCGCAAACAAGCCTTTTCGCAAACATGCCCTTGCCCAAACACTCCCATGCGCAAACACTCCCTTCCTCAAACACTACCTTGCACAAACACTCCCTTGTGCAAACACTCACTGGCGCAAACACTTGTTTGCGCAAACAGTCCCTTGCGCAAACATGCCCTTGCGCAAACATGCCCTTGCGCAAACATGCCCTTGCGCAAACATGCCCTTGCGCAAACAGGCCCTTGCGCAAACACGCCCTTTTGCAAACACACCCTTGTGCAAACACTTGCTTGCGCAAATACTGGCATGCCAAAACACTGCCATGCGCAAACAGTCCCTTGCGCAAACAGTCACTTGCTCAAACAGTCCCTTGTGCGAGCACACCCTTGCGCGAACAGTCCCTTGCGCAAACACATCCTTGCACAAATATTCCCTTGCACAAACACTCCCTTGCACAAACACTCCCTTGAGCAAACATTCACTTGCACGAACCCTGCCCTGTGCAAACACTGACGTGCGTAAACACTAACTTGCGCAAACACTTGCTTGCACAAATGCTCCCTTGCATAAATACGCCCTTGCGCAAACATTCCCTTCCGCAAATCCACCCTTGTGCAAATACTGACATGCCAACACACTGCCCTGCGCAAACAGTCCCGTACGCAAACAGTCCCTTTGCATAAACAGTCCCTTCCTCAAACAGTCCCTTGCACAATCAATCCCTTGTGCGAACACACCCTTGCGCGAACACACCCTTGCGCGAACACTTCCTTGCGCGAACATTTCCTTGCGCGAACACTGCCGTGCGCAAACACTGCCATGCGCTAACACTGCTGTGCGCAAACACTGCCATGGGCAAACACTCCATTGCGCAAACACTCCCTTGCGGAAACACTCCCTTGCGGAAACACTCCTTGCGGAAACAATCCTTTGCGCAAACACTGCCGTGCGCAAACACTCCATTGCACAAACACTCCCTTGCGCAAACACTCCCTTGCGCAAACACTCACTTGCGCAAACACGCCCTTGTGCAAACACTCCCTTGCGCAAACAGTCACTTGCGCAAACACTCCCTTGCGCAAGCAGTCCTTTGCACAAATATGCCCTTGTGCAAACACGCCCTTGCGCAAACACGCCCTTGTGCAAACACTCTCTTGCGCAAACACTTGCTTGCACAAATGCTCCCTTGAGTAAACATTCCCTTGCACAAATCCTCCCTTGCGCAAACACTGACATGCCGAAAAACTGCCATGCGCAAACACACGCTTGCGCAAACAGTCTCTTGCGCTAACACTCCCGTACACAAAGACTTCCTTGCGCAAACACTTGCTTGCACAAATGCTCCCTTGCGCAAACAATCCCTTGCTCAAACAATTCCTTCGCAAATGCTCCCTTGCGCAAATCCTCCCTTGCGCAAACACTGACATGCCCAAACACTGCCATGCGCAAACAGTCCCTTGTGCAAACACTCCCTTGCGCAAACACTCCCTTGTGCAAACACTCCCTTGCGCAAACATTCCTTTGCGCAAACACTGCCGTGCACAAACACTATATTGCGCAAACACTCCCTAGCGCAAACACTCCCTTGGGCAAACACTCCCTTGCGCAAACACTGCCTTGCGCAAACACTTCCTTGCGCAAACACTCCCTTGCGCAAACACTCCCTTGCGCAAACACTCCTTTGCGCAAACACTACCATGCACAAACACTCCCTTGCACAAACACTCCCTTGCGCGAACACTCCCTTGCACGAACACTGCCCTGTGCAAACACTGACGTGCGTAAACACTAACTTGCGCAAACACTTGCTTGCACAAATGCTCCCTTGCATAAATACTCCCTTGCGCAAACATTCCCTTCCGCAAATCCTCCCTTTTGTAAACACTGACATTCCAAAACACTGCCCTGCGCAAACAGTC
>NW_024706114.1:0-14719 GCF_018977255.1 Callorhinchus milii | reverse complement strand
TTGGTTACTCTCCTCTGCCCCCCCACCAACCCCCCCCCACCCCCCACCAGGAGGATAGTCACTTGCCCGACAAGCGTGGGTTTGAGTCCTCACTGGGTAGATGTTAGGTACCAGAAACTCCCTGCCAGCTTCCTGGTGGAACACAGCTCAGACACACATATCTTCCCGTCGAGCCATGGTTCCACCGGTCGGAGGTAAGGAGCTGGAACAGTATCGGCTCACCAATCAAGGCGGGGATCGGCAACTGGTGCCGAGTAAGCCTGGTACGTGGCATTGGACTGGGGCCTTGAGAAGGTCCTCCCACCACGCTTTGAGCGTGGTGGGAGGACCTTCTCAAGGTCCCAGTCCAATGCCACGTACCAGGCTTACTCGGCACCAGTTGCTGATCCAGGTCCTCGTGTGAGTGGCCTCAGCGAACAGACACGCCCGTGTGAAGGCAACCCCTCAACGTCCAGGGTCTGTCGCTCCTCTCTCGTGTACTCTCTCCCGCGCTCTCTCACGGTCTTGTCTCTCGCTCTCCCTCTCTCACAGGGTGGAGCTCACAAGATCCTTGACCAGTGCACACTGCCGCTGACGGGAAAGAAATGTGTGGACCGTATCATCACAGAGAAGGTCAGTGTCTGTGCGCGCGCGTGTGTGCGTGCGTGCGTGTGTGTAGTTGCGTGTGTGTAGTTGCGTGTGTGTGATTGTGTGTGGATATGCGCGTGTGAGATTGCGTGTGTGAGATTATGTGTGTATGTGATTGCGTATGTGTGCATGTGTGATTGCGGGTGCGCTTGTATGTGATTGCGCGTGTGTGTGATTGCATGTGTGTGATTGCGTGTGTGTGATTCGGTATGTGTGTGATTGTGTGTGTGACTGAGTGTGGCTGTGTGCGTGTGGTTGCATGTGTGTGTGTGCGCGTGTGTGTGATTGCGTCTGTGTGTGCGTGCGTGTGTGTGCGTGATTGCGAGTGTGTAATTGTGTGCACGTGTGTGTGATTGCGAGTGTGTAATTGTTTGCACGCGTGTGTGTGTGTGTGTGTGTGTGTGTGTGGGCCGCCCTCTCACTACTCTGTGTTCTCCCACAGGCTGTGTTTGACGTTGTGGAGAATGAGGGTCTGTGTCTGATTGAGATTGCTGACGGACTGTCAGTCACCGACATCCAGAACTGTACCGGCTGTCAGTTCACCGTGAGTCTGAGCTCGGTCACATCACCCCTCCTCTCCCCCACTTCATCACCCCCCCCCCCCCCAGCCTCCCAAACCCCTCCCCCCACCTCGTCACACCCACCCCCCACCTCGTCACCCCCTCTCCTTTATTCTGTCTCTAACCCTGACCTGGGAGTGTGGACACACAGTGTAGAGGAGCGTTACTGTGTCTGTAACCCTGACCTGGGAGTGTGGACGCACAGTGTAGAGGAGTGTTACTGTCTCTAACCCTGACCTGGGAGTGTGGACACACAGTGTAGAGGAGCGTTACTGTGTCTCTAACCCTGACCTGGGAGTGTGGACACACAGTGTAGAGGAGCGTTACTGTCTCTAACCCTGACCTGGGAGTGTGGACACACAGTGTAGAGGGCGTTACTGTGTCTCTAACCTATGACATTATCTGTGTTGATGGGTGAGGTGTGTGCACTGACACATGTTGTCTTTCTCCCCCTCCCTACCTGCCCGTACCCTCCGTTCCTCTGGCTCCGGTCTGCTCCACATCCCCCGCCCCAACCGCCCGACCATCGGTGGCCTTCAGCCTCTCAGCCCCGAGACTCTGGAACTCTATCCCCAGTGCCTTCGCCGCCTCCTCCCTTTCCTCCTTCAAGGCCGGTCTCAAGGCCTTTCTCTTTGACTGTGTCTTCAGCTCCCCTCTCGACTCTCTACCCCCTCCTCACTCCCTCCCTTCCCTCCCCTCTCGACCCTCTACCCCCTCCTCGCTCCCTCCTTTCCCTCCCCTCACCCTGACCATTTCCCCCCTCCTCGCTCCCTCCCTCCCCTCCCCTCATCCTGACCATTCCCCCCCAATGCTCGGGTCCTGACTCAACTGTCCAGCGCTTTGGCACGTCCTCCCAACATGAAAGGCGCTCTATAAATGGAATCTTGTTGTTGTTGTTGTCTGTAACCCTGACCTGGGAGTGTGGACACACAGTGTAGAGGAGCGTTACTGTGTTCTAACCTGACTGGAGTGTGGACGCACAGTGTAGAGGGAACGTTACTGTGTCTGTAACCTATGACATTGTCTGTGTTGATGGGTGAGGTGTGTGCACTGACACATGTTGTCTTTTTCCCCCTTTGACTGACAAGTTGTCCTGTGTGATTGACAGGTGTCACCGAGCCTGGGGCCGATTCAGCAAGTCTAGCAGGCCTGCGAGGCGAGGTTGGGGGGTGTGGGGGCAGTGAGCCCCACAGCCCTCCCAGCGAGGACAAGGAAGCCAACAGCCTCCACTGCTGACCCGACCAGCGACTGACTAACAGACTGACGCACATTCTTATTTAAGTTGATCGAGGAATTAAAAAGGGACTTTTTTAGTGTATTTACCGTTTGCCGTGCGTGAGGGGTGGGGGGTTTGTCACTGTGACCCCGACATCTGCAGACCTGGGGTGTGGGGGGGTGGGTGGGAGAGAGGGGGCGAAACAACCGAAAATAAGCCGTCAAATTCCACCCGCTCACAGCCTGAGCCACCATTATTACTCCTAAGATGTCAGTCAGGATCTGTCCCCACCCCCACCTGAGCCCCTCCCCACTTGAGCCCCTCCCTCACCCGAGCCCCTCCCCCACCTGAGCCCCTCCCCCACCTGAGCCCCTCCCCCACCTGAGCCCCTCCCCACCTGAGCCCCTCCCCCACCTGAGCCCCTCCCCCACCTGAGCCCCTCCCCAAGCTGACTCAAAGGGCAGGTATCAGGATGTATTGAGCCCCTCCCCCCCCCGCCCCTCCCCACCGAGTTACTGACGTTTGACTTAGGTTAGCAAAACTAAACAGGAATAAAGCCAGGCTGTGTGTGTGTATACATGTGTGTGCTGTATGGGGGCTGTGTGTGTGTATACATGTGTGTGCTGTATGGGGGCTGTGTGTGTGTATACATGTGTGTGCTGTATGGGGGCTGTGTGTGTGTATACATGTGTGTGCTGTATGGGGGCTGTGTGTGTGTATACATGTGTGTGCTGTATGGGGGCTGTGTGTGTGTATACATGTGTGTGCTGTATGGGGGCTGTGTGTGTGTATACATGTGTGTGCTGTATGGGGGCTGTGTGTGTGTATACATGTGGTGCTGTATGGGGGCTGTGTGTGTGTATACATGTGTGTGCTGTATGGGGGCTGTGTGTGTGTATACATGTGTGTGCTGTATGGGGGCTGTGTGTGTGTATACATGTGTGTGCTGTATGGGGGCTGTGTGTGTGTATACATGTGTGTGCTGTATGGGGGCTGTGTGTGTGTATACATGTGTGTGCTGTATGGGGGCTGTGTGTGTGTATACATGTGTGTGCTGTATGGGGGCTGTGTGTGTGTATACATGTGTGTGCTGTATGGGGGCTGTGTGTGTGTATACATGTGTGTGCTGTATGGGGGCTGTGTGTGTGTATACATGTGTGTGCTGTATGGGGGCTGTGTGTGTGTATACATGTGTGTGCTGTATGGGGCTGTGTGTGTGTATACATGTGTGTGCTGTATGGGGGCTGTGTGTGTGTATACATGTGTGTGCTGTATGGGGCTGTGTGTGTGTATACATGTGTGTGCTGTATGGGGGCTGTGTGTGTGTATACATGTGTGTGCTGTATGGGGGCTGTGTGTGTGTATACATGTGTGTGCTGTATGGGGGCTGTGTGTGTGTATACATGTGTGTGCTGTATGGGGGCTGTGTGTGTGTATACATGTGTGTGCTGTATGGGGGCTGTGTGTGTGTATACATGTGTGTGCTGTATGGGGGCTGTGTGTGTGTATACATGTGTGTGCTGTATGGGGGCTGTGTGTGTGTATACATGTGTGTGCTGTATGGGGCTGTGTGTGTGTATACATGTGTGTGCTGTATGGGGCTGTGTGTGTTACATGTGTGTGCTGTATGGGGGCTGTGTGTGCGTATACATGTGTGTGCTGTATGGGGGCTGTGTGTGCGTATACATGTGTGTGCTGTATGGGGGCTGTGTGTGCGTATACATGTGTGTGCTGTATGGGGGCTGTGTGTGCGTATACATGTGTGTGCTGTATGGGGGCTGTGTGTATCCCATGTGTGCTGTGTGCGTGCGTATGCTGGCTGTGTGTATCATGTGTGCTGTATGTTAGCTGCGTGTCTGTTCCGGTCACTGGGTCGCCCCCGCTCCCACACAGTCACGGAACACGTGTGTAACGAGATGCACCGCCTACATAGCTCAACTGATCACTGCCACACACACACTTTGAATACTGTATATTTTTTGAAGCGAGTTCGGCTATTTTGAAGAAAAACCAGTGTACAGTGCAGTGAGTGTGACCTGGAATAAAGCTGAGTGACACTGCTGGAGTGAGCTGGACTTTATCACAGGAGCTGCACACAACAGCTCCCACTACGAGGCCCCTCTCCACTCCGCAGGACAGAGAGAGCGAGAGAGTCTTTCATGGAGTCCTGTAGCTCAGGGGTTAGAGCCCTCGTCTCGCAAGCGAGAGGACCCGGGTTTGATTCCTGGGCGGCGCCACATGTATGTGTCAAATGCAAGGATTATTATTATTATTGTTCATGTCCCTGAGCCGGGGGGGGGGCGGTGGGGGTGGGGGCAGCAATTGGCTGCCGTGTTTCACCCACGTAACACAGTCTATCCACTGTACAACAACAGCAACTCACATTTACACAGCGCTCTTCACGTGGGGTAGGGTCCCGGAGTCTTGACAGTGGCGGAGTCTGACCCCGAGCCAGGGGGAGAGGGAGGGGGAGGTGACCGTCAGCACGATCAAAAAGGAAAGTCTTTAGGCGGGAGTTGAAGGTGGGGAGGGATGGGGCAAGGCGGAGGGATTGAGGGAGAGAGTTCCAGAGCTTCGGGGAGTAGTGGCTGAAGGCGCGGCCACTGATGGTGGAGCGGAGGGGACGAGGGACAAACAGGAGGCTGTATCCAGCTGAGCAAAGGCCGCGGGTGGGGCAGTGGGTATGGCTTCCATCTTGCCGACATTCAGCTGCAGGAAATTTGTGCTCATCCAGGCCTGATGTCCGTCAAACAAACGGACAGGACATCAGTGGACTGACTGAGAGTCGCAGCTACAGTAGATTTGTGTTGTCAGTATACATGTGGAAGTTTACTCCATGTCTCCGGATGACATCACCGAGAGGGAACATATAGATGAGGAAAAGAAGGGGACTAAGGAAAGAGCCTTGGGGTAGCCCACAGGTGACCGGGTGGGGGCCGGAGGAGTAACCGTTTGCCAAGGTGTATTGCTGGTGGTTAGTCAAGTAGGACTCGAACCATGTGCGGTCCTACTAAAGTGGATGAGGGAGGAAGAGGCGGTGGAGGAGAATGGTGTTATCGACTGTGTTGAACGCAGCGAAGACGTTGAGGAGAACGAGGAGGCAGAGGGAGCCCTGGTCACAGAGAGAGAGAGAGAGAGAGAGGACGTCACTTGTTACTTTGATGAGTGCTGTCTCTGTGCTGTGGGCTGGAGGGGCTCGAGGAGGGAGTGGAGGGAGAGGTGTGAACAAAGTTGATTTGCAACCACACATTCCAGGTTTAAGATGGGATGGGATGGGAGTCACAGAGTTGAAGTGATTGAGAGAAGGTTTTTAAGGAGTGATGACTTTACAGTGTATCCTGTGAAGTGCTTTGAGATGTCTCAAAGATGTGATAGGATTATTATTATAGACCTCCCTCTTGGGAGTTTCTGGAGCTGAACTGGCTCCAAGGTGATATGTTTGGCAATGAAATGTCAGAATTGAACCAGCCCTGAGTGACAGTCTCCAGTCACAGTATCCCAGGGCTCTCACTGCTGATGGCAGCACAGCCCGGCCCGGCCCGGCTCAGCGGCAGGACCTGGAAGGGCCGACCAGTCACCGGGGGCCGGGAATCCTCCCCCTCAGCTCCTGGTAACCCCACAGCCAAAGCCCTAACTAACGGGAGGGGGTCCTCGCTGGTCAAGCAGCGGGAAAGCTGCCAGACAGTGATCTCAATGGCCGAGCTGTGGTTTAGTGGTACACTCCAGCAGTTACCCCAACACACACTCTGGGGCCCCCCAGGCTTGATCTCACCACCTGCGCCTAATACTCTCCGATTAGGTAAACGGACGTGTCCTCCAGAGAGAGAGAGGAGAGCGCATTCCATCTCTGGGATGCATGGAATTCTCAAGTTGGTTTGGAGACTCTTTACACAACAACAACTTGGATTTATATAGTGCCCTCCATTCCGATTGACGTCTCTTAAGCAACGGTGCTGTGTTTGTGTGTGTGTCAGACACCCGACTGGTCACGGTGATGGGTTTGTGTGTGTGTCAGACACCCGACTGGTCACGGTGCCGGGTTTGTGTGTGTGTCAGACACCCGGCTGGTCACGGTGACGGGTTTGTGTGTGTGTCAGACACCCGGCTGGTCACGGTGGTGGGTGTGTGTGTGTGACAGACACCCGGCTGGTCACGGTGATGGGTCTGTGTGTGTGTCAGACACCCGGCTGGTCACGGTGGTGGGTTTGTGTGTGTGACAGACACCCGGCTGGTCACGGTGGTGGGTTTGTGTGTGTGACAGACACCCGGCTGGTCACGGTGATGGGTTTGTGTGCGTCTGATTTTCTTTCTATTTACCAGAAACTAACATTGCATTGAGAGTGAGCAGATGGTTGTAATGTCCTCGGGCTCAGACACACACACACAGCATCACCTCATCACGTCATCACAGCACACACCTGTCTGTGGAACCTAATCCCATTTTCCTTGTTCCCAACCCCCACCCCCCAATTGTGTCTGTGCTGGGGCTCATTCCCCCACTGAAGCTCTCTAACCCCATTCCCTGCTCTCTCTCTCCCCCCATCGTGTCTCACTCCCTGCAGTGCCTCACCAGCTCTCTGAGCAGACCTCCCGATGTGAGTATAATGTGAATTGTAGAGTATTGATTTGCTGGGGTTTTGCTGGGAGAGTCTGGGGGGATATTGATTAAGGATTCAATGTTTCAGCAACAGCCGCGGCTACAGAAATACGACACGGCATTGTCCTCCAACTCAGCCTGTCCCACACCTACAAGAGAGAGAGTGAGAGTGTGTGAGAGAGAAACGAGAGAGAGAGAGAAACTTAGCTGAGAAAGAGAGTGCGTGAGTGAGAAAGGGAGAGGCAGAGTGAGAGACAGAGAGGGAGTGAGATACAGAGAGTATAAAGCTGGTATTTGATACAGCGCATTTCTATCACTGAGACATCTTGAAAGACTTCTCAGGTTTTACAGTAAGTGAAGCCTTCCCAACTCCTCCCTCCACCGGCTGCAGATAATCCAGAACTCTGCCGCCCGTGTCCTCTCCCGCACCAAACTCCGTGACCCCATTTCCCCCACTCTCACCCGACTCCATTGGCTCTCTATCCTCCAGAGGATCCAGTTCAAGATCCTGGTCCTCACCAATAAAGCCCTCAATGGTTCACCCCACTGCGCTTCCTAACCCCCTACTAACCCGCCCGCTCCCTCCTCTCAGCGGCTCCGGCTGCTCCACATCCCCCGACCCACCCGCCTCACCATTGGCGGGAGAGCGTTCGGCCACTCTGCCCCCAACCTCTGGAACTCCATCCCCAGTCACTCCGCCTCACCCCCTCCTCAGCCTCCTTCAAGTCCCGCCTCAAAACCCTCCTCTTCGGCCATGCCATCGGCCACCCCCCTTCCCCTCCCCTCCCTTCTCCCCCCCTGACCCCAGCTCGGGTCTGAAATGCTGTCACTGTCCAGGGCCTTGGGACGTCCTCCCGACGTGAAAGGCGCTAAACATGTGTAATCTGTTGTTGTTGTTGATGAAGCAGACAGAGGTACAGTATCAGAGACCCGGCCTGAGACAGAGACCGACAGAGATAGAGAGAGAAACATACACAGATAAGACAGATAGAGACACAAAGAGTGAAAACTAGACACACACTCACAGCGATAAAGAAAGACATGTGCAGTCTAACCTGTGGCAGCAACCACCTCCATTCAGCAACCACCTCCATTCAGCAACCACCTCCATTCAGCAACCACCTCCATTCAGCAACCACCTCCATTCAGCAACCACCTCCATTCAGCAACCACCTCCATTCAGCAACCACCTCCATTCAGCAACCACCTCCATTCAGCAACCACCTCCATTCAGCAACCACCTCCATTCAGCAACCACCTCCATTCAGCAACCACCTGTCTGACGCAGCCAGCAGCTGTTTATCAGCCCTGTCACTCACAGACACTGTTTCCCATCACTGAGTGAATTTCACTCTCTTTCTCTCAGTCTCTTTCCAATGGAGAGCTGCAGCTCAGGGGTTCGAGCCCTCGCCTCGCGAGCGCGAGGACCCGGGTTTGATTCCGGGGCAGGGGGCGAACGTTGGGCAAGTTTCCTTACCCCCCACACCTCTGTTTACCAGCAGTGAGTAGGAACCCGGTTGTTGGTGAATAGGCGGATCACCTTTCCGGGGGTAATAATCCCTTCAACAAAAATAATAATGTGGTTCACTCAATCCACGACTGTTTGTGGGTCTCTGCTGTGAGGTTTTTGACCCACAGACTTTTTGTTTAAATGCTTGGTCCCCAGCAAACCCCTTCTCAGAGGCCACCCTCTTCCCCCCCTCCCCCCAACCCCTTATATAAAGGCCAAAAGACAAAATACTGCAGATCTGAAATCAAAGGCCACTTTGGTTCAGTCTGAAACAGGTTTGACTGTAAAGAGAGAGAACGCACTCACACACAGAGGCAGACACACAAAGTACTACACACACAGATAGGAAGGTACACAGAGAGAGAGAGAGAGAGAGACGAAGAGAGAGACACACACACACAGGCGCAGAGAGATACAGAAAGACGAGCATAGTTAGACAGAGAGATGGAGACAGGCGGAGCGCGAGAAAGAGAGCGACAAAAAAGGAGAAAGTCAAGAGGAAAAGAGAGGGAGAATTTGAGACAGAGGGAAGGCGACAATAGACAGAGAGAGAAGGAAAATAATAACAATAATCACGCTTGCATTTGATTTATCACCTTATCACGTCTTCCAGACGTCTCAAATATACTGTAAAGTGAATTGACCATTATTTGTGGGCGAAACACGGCAGCCAATTGCGCGCAGCAGCGTCCCCACAAACAGTGACCAAATTATTATTTTTATGGTATTATTATCCCCGGAAAAGCGATCTGACAATCGACTAACAACTGGGTTCCTGCTCACTGCTGGTAAACAAAGGCGTGTGGAGTAAGGAAACTTGTAGTGACTGTATTTTGTGGGCGACAAGAGAGCGAGTGAGGCAGATACAGTGAAAGAGAAATTCATGTTGTCACTAAACAGGTGAGAGCTGTGGGGACAGGAGAGGGTTAACACTGCGTACAGACAGACAGAGCGAGGGAAGGTGCCAGGCAGCCGCTCTCCTTCAGGCAAGGAGATCAGAGGGAAGGAGAGAAGGCAGCAGCGGAGAGATTAAATCAGGGAGAGCGAGAGGAGCTGTCGGGCAGTTTGCCCTCCACGCAGCCCAGGCTGTGTGCGCTCACTGCATCCACACCCCCTGCTCACAGCATCCTCTGTCTGTGTGTGTGTGTGTGTGCGTCTGTCTGTCTGGCTGTCTGGCCGTTTTGTTCTGTGTCTGTCTGTTTGTGTATCTCTGTCCCTCCATCTCTATCTGTTTGTGTGTCTGTCTATCTGTGGGTCTGTGTGTGTGTGTGTGTGTATCTGTCTCCCTCTCTCTGTGTGTCTCTCTCAGTCTCTGTGTGTGTGTGTGTTTGTGTCTGTCTCTCTGTGTGTGTGTGTGTCTCTCTCACTGTGCCAGGACCATGGCAGGGGCTGGGGAGGGCACTGGGGGCGCACAGACGGGCTGGATGGGGGCACTGCCCATCCACATGCACACGGCACCACTCAGCACCCTGGCCATCCCAGGTAAGGCTCCCAGCACCTGTATATACGTCTGACTGATTGTGTGAGTCTGACTGTGTGTGTGTGTGTCTGACTGTGTGTGTGTGTAATAATACTTACATTTGATATCACGTCTGATCACGCTATCGAGACGTCTCAAAGCGTTTCACAGGATATACTGCAAAGTGTAGTGACTGTATTTTGTGGGCGTGAGTGTGTGTATGTAATGTCTCACTGACTCTGTGTGTGTGTGTGGGTGTGTGATTGTATAAAAGTATGACTGACTCAAGTGTGTAACTATCTGTGTGAGTGTGCACGTGTCTATGTATGATTGAGTGTGTGTATGATTGAGTGTGTATGTGTGTGTGGAGTCGTGTAGGTTAGAGCATCTGTCTCACAAGCGAGAAGACCTGGGTTCGAGTGTCCTCTACGCTTCTATCCCCCCCGGTCCCCCGTCAAACTCACCTCCACTTCATCTCGGCAAATGGTTTCTCCTCCCGCCCGGTTACCTGTGGGGTACCCCAGGGCTCCATCCATGGCCCCCTCCTCTTCCTCATTTACATGCTCTCTGGGTGAAATGCAGCAGCCAATTCCACACAGCAAGCGAGAGGACCTGGGTTTGATTCCCGGGCGGAGCGAAATGTTATGCAAGTTTCCTTCCTCCACACACCTCTGTTTACCCAGCGGTAATAAAAATAATAATAATCCTTGCGTTTGATACAGCGCCTTATCAAGTCTTCGAGACGTCTCAAAGCGCTTCACAGGATACACTGTAAAGTGAATTGAGTGTATATTTTGTGGGCTAAAAGCAGCCAATTGCACACAGCAGCGTCCCGCAAACAGTCGTGGATTGAGTGACCAAATTATTATTATTGTTTTATTTTGAGGGATTATTATGCCCAGAAAAGTGATCCACCAATCGACTAACAACCGGGTTCCTAGAGGCGTGTGGAGTAAGGAAACTTACCCAATATTTTGCCCGGCTGGGAACAGAACCCAGGTCTCTCGCTCGCAAGGCCAGTGCTCCAACCACTGAGCGACAGAACTCCAGTTAGGAACTTGGTTGTAAGTCGATTGGTGGATCGCTTTCCGTGGGTAATGATCCCTTCAAAGAAATAATTTGGTCACTTCAGTCCACGGCTGTTTGTGGGACGCTGCTGTGCGCAGTTGGCTGCTGCGTTTCGCCCACAAAATACACAGTCACTACACTTTACAGCATATTCTGTGAAGCGCTTTGAGACGTCTCAACGAATGTGATAAGGTGCTGTATCAAATGCAAAGGTTATTATATATTATTAATGTCCCATAAAAGACATGGAGTGAGCCAATAAATTTATTTGTGGGATTGTTGGGAGGGACATCAGGAGAGAGAAACTCCCTTCTCTTTTCGAATGGTGCCGCAGATCCACCTGAACAGGTAGACGGGGAGTGAGGTTTTACGTCTCATCTGAAGGTATTGCAGCTTCTCTGCCTCTCCTGATCACTGAAGGCCCTCATTCCTGGTACCATTCTGGTCAATCTCCTTCGCTCCCTCTCCAATGCCTTGACATCCTTCCTAAAGTGTGGGGCCCAGAACTGAGCCCAGTCTCTCGCTGAGGCCCCACCAGTGATTTATATAAAGGTTCATCGTGACTTCCTGACTTGTGTATTCTATGCCCTATTTATAAAGCCTCGTGTCCGGATGCTTTATTAACAGCTGTATCTACCTGTCCGGTCACCTTCAGAGATTTACTATATGACCCCCCAGGTCTCTCTGTCCCTTCATCCCCCTTTAAGATTGTACCATCAGCTTATATGGCCTCTCCTCATTCTTCCTCACAAACTCCATCACTTTGCATTTCTCCCCATTAAACGCCATCTGCCCCGTGTCGGCCCACGTTACCAGTCTGTCTATGGCCATTTACAGGCTGCGACTGTCCTCCTCACTGGTTACTACTTTCCCAGCTCAGTATCATCTGCAAACGTGGGAATTGTCCTCCCTCTCCCCAAGCCCAGGTCATTTATATAGATCACAAACAGCAGTGGCCCCAATACTGGCCCCCGGGGGACACCACTGCACACTTCCCTCCAGTCAGAGAAACAACCGTTCCCCACACTCTCTGCTCTCTGTCTCCCAGTTCTGTATCCGCTGCCACTGTCCCTTTAATACCGGGGCTTCGATTCTGTTTACAAGTCTCTTATGTGGCACTTTATCAAAAACCTTTTGAAAATGCATATAAAATGGGGTTCAAAATCTCCCTTCATCCGCCCTCTCCGTTACTGCATATCAGGTTTGTTAGACATGATTTGCCTTTAACAAACCCGTGTTGCTGTCCTTTATTAACACATATTTTTCTAAGTGAAAATTTATTTTGTTCCGGATTATAGTCTCTAGAAGTTTCCCCACTACTGATGTTAGGCACTGGCCGGTAGTTCCCGGGTTTATCCTTCTGCCCCATTTTGTACGGGGGAGTAACATTTGCAACCGTCCAGTCCTCTGGCACCACCCCGGTGTCCAAGGAGGATTGAAAGGTTGTGACCAGAGCCTCTGTTATTTCCACCCTGACTTCCCTCAGTAACCTCGGGTACATCCTGTCTGGACCGGGTGACGTATCTCCTTGAGCACCGACAGCCTTTTTAGTCCCTCCTCTCGGTTTATTCTGAACCAATTTCTCTCCCCTCTCCTCCGATACTGTGGCATTGGCTCCATCCTCTTCTTTTGTGAAGACAGATGCAAAGTCCTCAGTCAGTACGTCAGCCGTGCCCTCGGCCTCCACAAGAAGATTTCCTCTTGGTCCCTATTTGGCCCCACCCGACCTTTGACTAACCTTTTATTCTTTAGATGCTTATAAAATACCTTAGGGTTCCCTTTTATGTTACCCACTAATCTTTTCTCACACAATCTCTTTGCCCCTCTTATTTCCTTTTCAATTCTCCTCTGTACTTTCTATATTCTATTTGATCAATCTCCGGCCCATCTCCAACCTCCCCTTCCTGTCCAAGGTCCTGGAACGGGTTGTGGCCTCACAGCCGCGCTCTTTCCTCTCCACCCATTCACTATTCGAACCCCTTCAGTCGGGTTTCGGTGCTGCCCATAGCACAGAAACTGCCCTGGTCAAGGTCACCAATGCCATCCTGACCATCTGTGACCAGGGCTCCCTCTGCCTCCTCGTCCTCCTCGACCTATCGGCAGCATTCGATACGGTCGACCACGCTATCCTCCACCGCTTGTCCTCCCATCTCAACCTTCAAGGCACTGTCCTTGAGTGGTTTAGGTCGTACCTCTCCCACTGTTTTCACTTTGTCTCGACAAATGGCTTCTCCTCCACCCCCCGCACTGTCTCATGTGGTGTCCCTCAGGGCTCTGTCCTCGGTCCCCTCCCCTTCACCCTCTATATGCTCCCCCTGTGGTGACATCATCCGCAGACATGGGGTTCACTCCCACATGTATGCGGATGACACCCAACTCTACCTTTCCTCCTCTACCCTCAACTCCACGACCCCCGATGTCCTGACAGCTGCCTGTCCGACATCGAGTCCTGGACGAGAGACAACTTTCTTCAGCTCAACGTGCGAAAAACCGAGGCCCTCCTTATTGGCTCACGTCAGCGCCTCCGCACCTCAGGCGCCGACACCATCAGCTCCGCACTCTCCACCTCTCAAAGCTATCAGGAACCTCGGGGTTCTGTCCGACCCTGAGCTGTCCTTTCTCCCTCATATCCGCTCCAGAACTGGCACCGCCTTCCATCACCTCCGGAATGTCGCCAGACTACGGCACTACCTCACCCCTCACGCGGCTGACACTCTGGTCCACACCTTTATCACCTCAAGGCTGGACTACGGGATCTACGACTGTTTGTGGGACATTGCTGTGCCCAATTGGCTGCCACGTTCGCCCACAAATATACAGTCAATTCACTTTACAGTGTGTTCTGTGAAGCGCTTTGGGATGTCCTCCCGACGTGAAACGCGCTATATCAAATGCAAAGATTATTATTATTATTATTAATATAACTATTATATAGTTTACAATTTTGCACCTCTTTCCCCCTCTGCATTGAATTCCCACTCTCACCAAATTCCTTAACAGAATTCTCACTCTGTTCTCTCCTCACACTGCTGGGCTCTCTGCTCAAGTGAGGCTCTCGCAAGTCTTCCCCTTTATGTAGGACACAAACAAAAGCCCCCAGGTTCAACTGGTCAGCAAATTTATTAAAACGGTTCATATCAAAACCACCTTCAACAAAGGGGATGAACCTCATCTGCAAATTGCAGGTCACTTAGTCTGACAGTGGAGTCCTGTAGCTCAGGGATTAGAGCCCTCAACTCGCAAGTGAGAGACCTGGGTTCGATTCCTGGGCCGAGCAAAACGTTGGGCAAGTTTCCTTACTCCACACACCCGTTTACCAGCAGTCCGTAGGAACCCGGTTGTTAGTCAATTGCAGATCACTTTTCCGGGGGTTCCCTTGGAAGGGATCCCTTCAAAATAAAAAAATAATAATAAATTGGTCACTCACACCACGACTGTTTGTGGGACGCTGCTGTGCGCAATTGGCTGCTGCGTTTCGCCCACAAAATGCACAGTCCCTACACCTTACGGTATATTCTGTGAAGTGCATTGCAATAAATATAAAATAATATTAATAAGCCTTGCATTTGATGTTGCGTCTTATCACATCTTCGAGACGTCTCAAAACGCTTCACAGAATATACTGTAAAGTAACGCTGGAACTCCATACGGGAACTTCATCCCCAGTCCCTCTGCCTCACCC
>NW_024706113.1:0-14754 GCF_018977255.1 Callorhinchus milii | reverse complement strand
TCTCACCACCAGTGTCTCACCACCAGTGTCTCACCACCAGTATCTCACCACCAGTGTCTCACCACCAGTGTCTCACCACCAGTGTCTGACTACCCAGTGTCTCACTACCCAGTGTCTCACTACCCAGATGGAAAATGCAAAAAGGCGAACAATCCCCCCAAGTTTTAACGGCATTCGGTATTCTTGCGTCTTTCGGTAAAGTCACGTAGACAGGTTCAAAGAAAATAATAAAAATATCAGGAAGACGACCGCTTGTGTTGCGATCGAAACGTCGTAGTTTTCCGTTATTTTATTATTTATTTTCTTTGAACCAATTTTTGTGACTTTACCCAAAGACCCAAACATATTAATTCCTGCAGTCACGAAAGCTTCAAGTCAATCATTCGGCGAGTTTAACGAAGCATTTAAACATTCGCGCAATCTAACACCCAAGCAAATAGAAACCTCCGTGGTGGAAAATGGCGGCCGTGGAAAATGGCGGCCGTAGAAAATGGCGGCCGTGGAAGCCCCGACTGCTGCTGCCACCATTGAGCGTCAGACGCTCCGATTGCGACGACTCTGACCACTGGTCCGTACCTCCTCCTCCGCCTCCCCAGGTCCGCAAGGAACAGCTCCACTACCGCTACGAGGTGCAGAAGCTGATCGGCGAGGGAGGCCAGGGCCTGGTGCTGCAGTGCCTCGACCACAAAACCAAAACGCACGTGGCCGTCAAGATGCTGTCGCTGCCCTTGCTGTGAGTCCGCGGTGGCCCGCGCTCTCGGACAATAATCATCAAATGATTGGAGGCACCGCCGTGAACACTGCCACTGACTATGGACTAACTGACAAAATACTAACTGCCGTAAAACTTCTGCTATCTATAAACTAACAAAATCTTACCGTCATAAAACTGCTCCTAAACTATAAACTAACAGAATATTAACTGCCATAAAGCTACTGCTAAATATGAATTAACTAAAAAACTAACTGCCGTAAAATTGCTGCTATGAACTAACAAATGTATAACTGCCGTAAAACGTATTGCTAACTATGAACTTACTTACGAAATAATAACCTGCCGTAAGACTACTGCTATGAACTAAAGTTAACGAAAATAATAACTGCCATACAACTATTTCTAACTATAAAATAAAAACTAACATACCCATGGAGACCCACGGAGACCCATAGAGACCCACGGAGACACCCAGATCCTTAGAGACCCACAGAGACACCCAGACCCAAAGACCCGCAGAGTAACCCACAGAGACACCCGCAGAGTAACCCACAGAGACACCCGCAGAGACCCACAGAGACACCCAGACCCTTAGAGACCCGCAGAGTAACTGGCAGAGTAACCGGCAGAGTAACCCACAGAGACACCCAGACGTTTAGAGACCCACAGAGACACCCACAGAGACCCCCAATCGCCCACAGATACCCCCACAGTCATCCAGAGACCCCCACAGAGACACCCACAGAGACACCCAGACCCTTATAGACCCAAGAAACACGCAGACTAATAGAGACCCACAGATATCCACAGAGTCACCCTCACAGAGTCACCCACACAGAGTCACCAACAGAGTCACCCACACAGTCACCGTTGATTCCGTGGCCTTCCCCTCCCGCTGTGCAGCACCTCAACAGCGTCCCGCCAGAGGACGGAGCTGGAGGTGACCAAGGAGCTGCAGGGCAAGGCCAGCGATGAGCGCTACGGAGTCATCCGGCTCCTGGACACGTTCCAATTCCACGGACACAATTGCCTCGTCGTCGAGCTCTTGAAGTACGCGAACCTCCCCTTCTCCCCACCCCTCCCCCACCCACGTGCGTGTGCGTGTCCATTGCTCCGCTCGATAGTCGATTCATTTCGGAATTCATATTTGTTTGATATTCAAGCAACTAGATTTATCGATTTATCACGTTCAATTTTTTCATGAGAATTTATAAAGAAAAAGGAAAATTTGTGAATGTGTGTGTCTGTTCGAAATGTTTAGCATACCTCCCAACATGTAACCAACTTGAAATTGAGGAAATATTGATAATAAAATAATAATAAAAAGTAAAAAAAACTAACCAAGTGGCACGGTCGCTTTGGGGTCCGTGTCGTGGGTCGCCCTGCGGACGTCATCATAACGGAAAAGGGGTTTTAACATCGTCGTCGTGCACTGTCCTTGAAGTTGATTGGTCCACACCCGAGACAGCTTTCCTTAAAGCCTAGTCTCACATGGTGTTGGACCAAATGACGCCAAAAGGCACACCACTCTGATAATGTATGCACTGTCCTTGAAATTGATTGGTCCACACCCGAGACAGCTTTTTTGTGCGCCTTTTGGCGTCATCTGGTCCAACCCACGTGAGACTAGGCTCTCAGAAAAGCTGTCTCGGGTGTGGACCAATCAACTTCAAGGACAGTGCATATATTATCAGAGTTATGTTATTTGTTTGCATTATGGCTGCAGGTATTGTGGTCTATGCAAACATGACTCCTTGTAAAAAAAAAGGTGTCAGTTTTTTTTATATTCTTAGGTTTTTTCGGTAAAGTCACCGTGTAGGTAAAAAATTTAAATAAAAGTAAAATTAAATAAAAATCACGAAGGCAACACAAGCTTCCGTCTTCAGGTGGAACCGTGTCTTTACCGAAAAAACCTACGAATATGAATCCTTGCAGTCACGAAAGCTTCAAATCTAGAAGGTGTCAGTTTTGTTGCCAGATAGAAGGGTAAAACAAGTATAACCCGTAAAAACAAAGTTTTTCACTATAAATCCTTTATATGCGTGGCGGCTAGAGTCCTCTCGTCCTCTGGCTTGAGATGGCTGCCACCTATGGGTCAGATGATTGCTGCACCATTAAGCAATTGGTAATTAAATATAAATTTTTTCCTAAAAGTGGTAAAATTTTGGAAAAAAAATTTCACGAACATTAATTGTCACGCACAACGAGTCTGTGTGCAAAATGTCAGCTCGATTGGATCACGGGAAGTGGGTTAAAAAAGACCGAAAGATTTGCACGGTCGTAAGCGCGCAAGCAAGCAAGCAAGTGAACTTAATATAAAGGATTTAAAAACAATTATCGTCGTCGTTGTCGTCACAGGAAGAGCATCTATGACGTGATGAGCAAAGGGAGCATCAAGCGAGTCTGCGTGAGGCACTTGAGGGAGTACACCAGGGCCATCCTCGACTTCCTGCTGTACGCCAAGCGACGGGGCATCGTCCACGGAGACATCAAGCCGGTGAGCGGAGCGGCTAGTTTATTAAAAGATTTTGAACGGGTCTCAGGCACGTAGCCCGTGCCGAAAGTGGCGGGGGGGGGGGGGTGCCCCGTGTGGGTGTCAATGCGTCACTTTGCGTGATTGACCCCGCTACTGGCTGGACACTCTCTTGCCGTAACCTCAGAGTGTGGAATTCCTTCTGATAGACAGCCAGTTTTGTTTCACCAGGTTTAGTTTTTCATTTTTTCACACTTTTGTTATGTAGGCTAGGCGTTAGTCACAAACCGCACCTCTCCATAACAAAGGCTCAGTCTTTTGTTCAGTCTATGCTTAGTCTTAAGCCTCACCTTACCATATTAATAAAAAGTGTGCCGTTCCTGGCCCTTCCCCCTCTCCAACCATTATATATACCGCGTGGTAGCTCTTGCAATCTCTCATTTACTTGATACAGCTGTCGTGGCTGTGACGGTTCCACCTGAAGACGGAAGCTTGTGTTGCCTCCGAAACGTCGTGATTTTTATTTTTATTTTACTTTAATTAATTTAATTTTTTACCTACGTGACTTTACCGAAAAAAACCTAAGAATATGAATCCTTGCAGTAACGAAAGCTTCAAATCTAGAATAAATTCCTTCTCCGTCTCTCCCCCTTTGTCCAGGACAACATTCTACTCACGGCGGCCGGCAAAGTGAGGGTCACCGACTTCGGGTGCAGCTGCTACCTGAAGTCTCACTGTGAGTGGCTTTGCGTGCGTGGAGATTTTTGTTTTCAGGGTTAGTTCGCGTCAATGTCAACGTTGTGTCGTCCGACCCACCGCCACCCGACGCAGCCAATCAGTGAGGTTCAGCGTCACGTGACCAGGACGCTCCAATTCGCTACTTGCACAGCGCCACCCGCTGTGCTGCAGAGCTCGCAAAGGGGTTTTGATTCCTTACCCCTCGTACCCGTACCTGTACCCGGCCGCACCAGGGTCGCAAATGGGTTTCCCGTACCCATACCCGGCTGACCCATACCCGGCCGGGTACGGGTAGGGTAGGTACGGTACCCGATTGCGACCTCTGGGATGAAGCCATGTTGCAGGCGCGGGTGGGTTGATTCTAGGAACTTGAATTGTGGAAGAGACAAGACGTTGGGAAATGAGTGACAAACGGTGACTCACCCAGTGACTCACGGTCTACCCGTACCCGACCCGCCGTACCCGTACCCGGCCGGGGTACGGGTTAGGGTACGGGTATCGGGTACCCGATTGCGACCTCCTGGGATGAAGCCATGTTGCAGGCGCGGGTGGGTTAATTCTAGGAACTTGAATTGTGAGAAGAGACAAGACGTTGGGAAATGAGTGACAAACGGTGACTCACCGGTGACTCACGGCCTACCCATACCTGTACCCGGCCGCACCAGGGTCGCAAACGGCTACCCGTACCCGGCCGGGTTTCGGGTACAGGTACCCGTTTGCGACCCTGGTGCGGCCGGGTACGGGTACGGGTAAGGAATCAAAACCCGTTTGCGACCTCTGGGTGGTAGTGGTGGTGGTGGTAGTGGTGGTGGTAGTGGTGGTGGTAGTGGTGGTGGTAGTGGTGGTGGTAGTGGTGGTGGTGGTAGTGGTGGTAGTAGTGGTGGTAGTGGTGGTGTGGTAGTGGTGGTGTGGTGGTAGTGGTGGTGGTGGTGTGGTAGTGGTGGTTGTGGTAGTGGTGGGGTCACGGTACCTCTGGTGAAGACAATCTGGGACGACCTATACTTCATATTCATTGTCGTTGTTGTTGTCATTGTTGTTGCTGCTGTTGTTGTTGTTGTGCAGCCCAAACCGTGGGTGGGACGTTGCCCTACATGTCCCCGGAGCTGCCGCTGGGCTACCAGGTCACGTGTGCCGTGGACATGTGGGCGCTGGGCTGCACCGTGGCCGAGATGGCCACCGGCAAGGTTCTCTTTGACTCGCGCACCTACGAAGAGCACCTGCACTGCTGCATCGAGGTACGGGCTGTGGGTGGGTATAGTGGGTGGGTTTGGTGGGTGGGTATAGTGGGTGGGTATGGTGGGTGGGTGATGTGAGTACGGTGGTGGGTGGGTAAGGTGGATGGGTGGGTATGGTGGGTGGGTACGGTGGGTATGGTGGGTGGGTATGGTGGGTGGGTACGGTGGGTATGGTGGGTGGGCAGGCAGGTCTCTATGGGTATGGGTCTCTGTTGGTCTGCACAGAGACCCACACTCATAGAGACCCATACAGACCCACAGAGACCCACACTCATAGAGACCCAGACACAGAGACTCATACTCATAGAGACCCATACAGACCCACGGAGACCCATACTCATAGAGACCCATGCAGACACAGAGACTCACTCATAGAGACCCATACAGACCCGCGAGACCCATACTCATAGACCCATACAGACCCACAGAGACCCATACTCATAGAGACCCATACAGACCCGCGGAGACCCATACTCATAGACCCATACAGACCCACAGAGACCATACTCATAGAGACCCATGCAGACACAGAGACCATACTCATAGAGACCCATACAGACCCACAGAGACCACACTCATAGACCCATACAGACCCACAGAGACCCATACTCATAGAGACCCATACAGACCCACAGAGACCCACACTCATAGAGACCCATACAGACCCATACTCATAGAGACCCATACAGACACAGAGACCCATACTCATAGAGACCCATACAGACCCACAGAGACCCATACAGACCCATACAGACCCACAGAGACCATACTCATAGAGACCCATACAGACCCACAGAGACCCATACTCATAGAGACCATACAGACCCACAGAGACCCATACTCAGAGACCCATACAGACCCACAGAGACCCATACCATAGAGACCCATACAGACCCACAGAGACCCATACTCATAGAGACCCATACAGACCCACAGAGACCCATACTCATAGAGACCCATACAGACCCACAGAGACCCATACTCATAGAGACCCATACAGACCCACAGAGACCCATACTCATACAGACCCACAGAGACCCATACAGACCCACAGAGACCCATACAGACACAGACCCACACTCATAGAGACCCATACAGACCCACAGAGACCCATACTCAGAGACCCATACAGACCCACAGAGACCCATACATACCCATACAGACCCACAGAGACCCACAGAGACCCATACAGACCCACAGAGACCCATACAGACCCACAGAGACCCATACCCATACAGACCCATACAGACCCACAGAGACCCATACAGACCCATACAGACCCACAGAGACCCATAAAGACCCACAGAGACCCATACAGACCCACAGAGACCCATACAGACCCACAGAGACCCACACTCATAGAGACCCATACAGACCCAAAGAGACCCATACTCATAGAGACCCATACAGACCCACAGAGACCCACAGAGACCCATACAGACCCACAGAGACCCATACTCATAGAATTTGATTCCCTTTCACGGCCACAATGGGCCGCTGAGGCTACACCGGCTGTAACCCCCCTCCTCCTCCCCTCCTCCCCCTCCTCCTCCTCCTCCCCCCCCCTCCTCCTCCTTTTGTCTTCGTCTGAAACCACGTGCAGATCCTGGGCATGCCCCCGACAAAGATGGTGGACGAAGCCCCTAACAGGACACTTTACTTTGGTGAGTCGAAGGCTCGGGCAGGCTGGCGTGTGAGTGAGCGGGTGGATGGGTAGGTGAGTGGGTGGGTGGGTGAGTGGGTGAATGGGTGGGTGGGTGAGTTGGTGGGTGAGTGGCTGGGTGAGTGAGTTGTTGGGTAGGTGAGTAGGTAGGTGAGTGGGTGGGTGAGTGGGTGGGTGGGTGGGTGGGTGGGTGAGTGAGGGGTGGGTGAGTGGGTGGGTGGGTGAGTGGGTGGGTGAGTGAGTTGTTGGGTAGGTGAGTAGGTAGGTGAGTGGTGGTGGGTGATGGTGGGTGGGTGGGTTAGTTGGTATGTAGGTGGATAGAAGGTGGGTAGTTAAGGGGATGAGTGGTCAAATTACTTTGGTGAGTCGAAGGCTCGGGCAGGCTGGCGCCAGCGACGTAACCCATTCCGTCTTGTTAGCTGGGGTGGCAGGGAGGCTCTTATAGGGTTCTTTGTGGGGGGGGTTGGGGGGGCTGGGGGGTCTCTGAATATGCCGGAGGTGGGGGTGGGGTGGGGTTTGGGCTTTCTGTAGCGGTCGCTAGAAGCATAGGTGGGTGTGTGTGAGCAGTGGTGTGTAGGTGAGTAGGTGGGTGAGTGGGTGGGTGAGTGGGTGAGTGGGTGGGTGAGTGGGTGAGTGGGTGGGTGAGTGGGGGTGGGTGGGTGAGTGGGTGAGTGGGTGGGTGAGTGGGTGGGTGAGTGGGTGGGTGGGTGAGTGGGTGGAGTGGTGAGTGGTGGTGGTGGGTGGTGGTGGTGGTGAGTGGGTGGTGGTGAGTGAGTGAGTGGGGGTGAGTGGGTGGTGGAGTGGGTGAGGTGAGTGGGTGGGTGAGTGGGGGAGTGGTGGGTGGTGAGTGGTAGGTGAGTGGGTGGGTGAGTTGGTATGTAGGTGGATATGAAGGTGGTAGTCAAGTGTCTGACTGGGTATGTGGGCGACGTGCTGGCGGGTGACTCTGCGTGCGTCTCTCTGTCTCTCTGCAGACCTGAGGGTCTCCCCTACAAACGTGTCCAGCAGCGTCCACCTGGCAGCCTGTCCTGCACGCGCACTGCAGGGACACCACCCTCAAGCTGGTGGACTTTGTCAGCCGCTGCCTCCAGTACGAACCACACTCACCCTCGCTCACCCCCCACTCATCCCACTCACTCGCTCACTCACTCATCCCCACTCGCTCACTCATCACCCCCACTCACTCACTCGCTCACTCATCCATCCCCACTCACTCACTCATCCCCGCTCGCTCACCCCCGCTCGCTCACCCGCCGCTCACGCCCGCTCACCCCCCGCTGCTCACCCCCGCTCGCTCTCCGCCACTCACTCACCCTCATCACTCACTCACTCATCCCCACTCACTCACTCATCCCCACTCACTCACTCACCCGCCCGCTCACCCCCGCTCGCTCACCCCTGCCCGCTCACCCGCGCTAACCCCCGCTCACTCATCCCCTCACTCACTCACCCTTACTCACTCATCCCCACTCACTCACTCACTACACTCACCCCACTCACTCACTCAACCCCACTCACTCATTCATCCCCACTCACTCACTCATCCCACTCACTCACTCACTCATCCCCACTCACTCACTCGTCCCTCACTCATCCCACTCACTCACTCATCCCCACTCACTCACTCACTCACCCCCACTCACTCACCCCACTCACTCATCCCCACTCACCATCCCAGACCTGTCAACACCTTAACAGTGCCCTACCTTACTACAGACGCAACTCAGACCTTTATTGATCACTCCGTGATCCTTACACATCTCAACGTACATCCTGCAAAGTCCCATCACAAGGAACAAACACTAACAAATAGACACAAACATTCTTGTCGTTACCCAGCATTGAAACGGCTACACTCTGTATAACCTGACAACTCAATCTCTCTGCACAAGAACACGGAATAAACCGTGCGGATTGACAGCTCTGCCACCCACTCACCACCCACCACCACTCCCCCCACCCTCTCCATCTCCCCACTCTCCCCCCACCTCCCACCCTGTCACATCTTCTCACCTTGCCCTGTCACCGCGTGTGCGTCTCCTGCCACCACCAGATGGGATCCCAATCTCCGGATGACGCCTGAACAGGCGCTGGCTCACAGCTGGCTACAAACCACCCGAGCCACCACCAGGGCCACCACAACCACCATCCGGGGCACCCCCACCACCCAGGGCCACCACCACCATAGAGGCACCCACCACCAGAGGCCACCACCACACCACCAGGGCCACCACCACCAGCAGAGGGCCACCACCACCCTCAGCAGGGCCACCACCATCAGGGCTACCCCACCACCCCCACCACCACCATCAGGGCCACCCCACCACCACCACACCATCAGGGCCACCCCACTGCCACCACCACCCAGGCCACCACCACCATCAGGGCTACCCCACCCCCATCAGGGCTACCCCCACCCCATCAGGGCTACCCCCACCACCGCCACCACCCGGGCCACCACCACCACCTGGCCCGACACCACCAACTGGGCCACCACCACCACCACCATCAGCAGCAGCACCACTCCAGTGCAGGGCTCTGCAGCTGCTGAGCCACGGTGAGCCTCTCTCTGTGTACCTCGCCTGGTACGCAGGAGGTCGTGGGTTCGATCCCGACCCTGATGAGATGTTAAACTACCTCGCCTGGTACGCAGGAGGTCGTGGGTTCGATCCGACCCTGATGAGATGTTAACTACCTCGCCTGGTAAAGGAGGTCGTGGGTTCGATCCCGCCCTGATGAGATGTTAACTACCTCGCCTGGTACAGGAGGTCTGGGTTGATCCCGACCCTGATGAGATGTTAACTACCTCGCCTGGTACCAGGAGGTCGTGGGTTCGATCCCGACCCTGATGAGATGTTACTACTCGCCTGGTACAGGAGGTCGTGGGTTCGTCCGACTGATGAGATGTTAACTACCTCGCCTGGGTACAGGAGGTCGTGGGTTCGATCCTGACCCTGATGAGATGTTAACTACCTCCCTGGTACGCAGGAGGTCTGGTTCGATCCCGACTCTGATGAGACGTTAACTACCTCGCCTGGTACGCAGGGAGGTCTGGGTTCGATCCTGACCCTGATGAGATGTTAACTACCTCACCTGGTACGCAGGAGGTCATGGGTTCGATCCCGACTCTGATGAGACGTTAACTACCTCCTGGTACGCAGGAGGTCCTGGGTTCGATCCTGACCTGATGAGATGTTAACTACTCACCTGGTTACGCAGGAGGTCATGGTTCGACCCGACTCTGATGAGACGTTTAACTACCTCGGCTGGTACGCAGGAGGTCATGGGTTCGATCCCGACCCTGATGAGATGTTAACTACCTACCTGGTACGCAGGAGGTCATGGGTTCGATCCCGACCCTGATGAGACTTTAACTACCTCGCCTGGTACGCAGGAGGTCGTGGGTTCGATCCTGACCCCGATGAGATATTAACTACTCACCTGGTACGCAGGAGGTCATGGGTTCGATCCCAACCTGATGAGATGTTGACTACCTCGCCTGGTATGCAGGAGGTCGTGGGCTCGATCCAGACCCTGATGAGATGTTAACTACCTCGCCTGGTATGCAGGAGGTCGTGGGCTCGATCCCGTCCCTTGACGATGCCTGCTGCTGCTGCTGTATATTTGCAGTCTGCGTTTCTGTCCCCGTGGTGGTCACTGCGTGGATTCTTTCAGGGTCCTCCAGATTCCTCCTCCACGTTTAGAATCGGCGTCACGTACTTCGAGTATTTGACTGCCGCTATGAATGTCCACGCGATGCAGATGATGATGATGATGTCATCAGCCAACTTGATTCGGCTATCAGCTGAGATGGCCAAGTCGCTTCTGATCTCTGTGGGTCTCTGTGAGTCTATGTTGGTCTCTGTGAGTCTATGGGTCTCTGTGGGTCTCTGTGGGTCTCTGTGGGTCTATGGGTCTCTGTGATTATGGGTCTCGGTGGGTCTGAATGAGTCTGTATGAGTATGGGACTTGTGGGTCTCTGTGGGTCTGTGTGGGTCTCTGTGGGTCTCCTGTGATTATGGGTCTCGGTGGGTCTGTATGGGTTTGTATAAGTATTGGTCTGTATGGGTCTGTATGGGTCTCCATGAGTATGGGACTCTGTGGGTCTCTGTGGGTCTGTGTGGGTCTCTGAGTCTATGGGTCTCTGTGGTCTATGGATCTATGGGTCTCTGTTTATGGGTCTCGGTGCGTCTGTATGGGTCTGTATGGGTCTCTGAGTATGGGACTTCTGTGGGTCTCTGTGGGTCTCTGGTGAGTCTATGGGTCTCTGTGGATCTATGGGTCTCTATGAGTATGGGTCTCTGTGGGTCTCTATGAGTATCGGTCTCTGTAGATCTCTATGGGTCTCTGAGTATGGGTCTCTGTCGGTCTGATGACGACGATGCTGACGATGATGACGATGACGACGATGATGATGACGATGATGGCGACGACGACGATGATGATGACGATGTTGATGACGATGTTGATGTTGATGATGGCGATGACGCGCTGCTGTGGTGCTGCTGCATCTCTCTCCACAGAGCGGAGCCGGAGAAGAAGCGCATCATCGTCATCATCGTCATCATCATCGTCATCGTCGTCACCGCTCACCCAGACCTTTGGAGAGAGGACGGAGGTGGTGGAGGTGGTGGAGACGCAGGAGGAGGATGACGACAACGACGAGGAGGAGAAGGAGGAAAGGGAGCGAGGGGTCATGGCGCGTGTGGGCAGGGCGCTACGCTCAGTCCGCTCGCTCCTCAGACGCCTGATGCTCTGTGGTGGGCGGCCCACGGCAGGTAGCGGAGTGGACCCACACTCACCACCACACTCACCACCCACACTCCCACACACTCCACCCACACCCATCACAACACTCCCACTCACCACCACCCACCACCACACACTCACACACCCACCCACACCACCACCACTCATCACCACCACTCACCACCACCCACCCCACTCACCACCACTCACCACACTCCACCACCACCACCACCACACCCACTCACCACCACTCACCACACCACACCACCCACCACCCACACTCACCACCACACTCACCACCCACTCACCACCCACCACTCACCACTCACTCACCACCCACCACTCACCACACCACACTCACCACCACCCCCACACCACTCACCTCACCACTCACCACCACCACCACACACCACTCACACACACTCACCACTCACACCACTCACCCACACTCACCACACCTCACCACCCACCCACTCACCACCACACCACCCACCACACTCACACTCCACCACACTCACCACACCTCCACCACCCACCACCTCACCACTCACACCACCACCACCTCACCACACTCACCACACTCCACCACACCACTCACCACCCACACCCACCACCACCCACCACCACCCACTCACCACTCACCACCCACCCACACCACCACCACTCACCACCACCCACCCCCACCACCACCCACTCACCACCACTCACACCCCCACACACTCACTCACCTCACACTCACCACCCACACTGACCCCCACACTCACCACCACACCACCACCACACCATCACCACCACCTCACTCACCACCACCCACTCACCACCCACACTCACTCACCACACTCACCACACATCACACCCTCACTCACCACACCACCACACTCACTCACCACCCACACTCACCACACTCACTCACCACCCACACTCACACCAACACTCACCACTCACACTCACCATGCACACTCCACCATCACTCACCACTCACACTCCACACACTCAACGACACTCACCACAACACTCACCCCACCCACTCACCACACACACTCACACCACACTCCACCACCACCACCCACACTCACCACACACTCACCACACCACTCACCACACACCACCACACCACCACACTCACCACCACACTCACCACTCACCACTCACACCACTCCACCACCACTCACCACCACACTCACCACACACACACCACTCACCACACCACTCACCACACACCACACACTCACCACCACACCACCACACACTCACACCACACTCACCACACTCACACACACACTCACCACACCACTCACACACACTCACCACACACTCACCCACACTCACTCACACACTCACCACACACTCACCACACACCACACACTCACCACACACTCACCACACACTCACCACACACTCACCCACTCACCACTCACTCACCACACCACCACCACACTCACCACCCACTCACCACCACACTCACCACACTCACCACACACTCACCACCACACTCACCACCACACTCACCACCCACCACTCACCACCCACACACTCACCACACACTCAACCCGTACTCACCACCCGCACTCACACCCACACTCACACCACACTCACCACACACTCACCACACACACATCACCACCCACACTCACCACACAATGGACTAGAGCCTGCCTAGCCACGTGTGCGTGTGAAGAGTTAGGATAGATAAGAACAAGTTATAATGTAATAATGTGTACATATACATCTAGACCATTGTTTGTTTATCGATTGTTGTTGCTAATAAATAAGCGGACTCAACAGAACGTTGCAATTGTGTTTGTTGTGGCGAGTTGCTTCTGTCTGGGGTCTCAGGTGACTTGGGTCCAGATGTTGACTACCTCGCCTGGTACACAGGAGGTCGTGGGTTAAATTCTGACCCTGGTGAGATGTTAACAACCTCGACTGGTACGCAGGAGGTCGTGGTTCGATCCCGACTCTGATGAGATGTTAACTACCTCGACTGGTACGCAGGAGGTCGTGGGTTCGATCCCGACCCTGGTGAGATGTTAACAACCTCGACTGGTATGCAGGAGGTCGTGGGTTCGATCCCGACCCTGATGAGATGTTAACTACCTCGCTTGGTATACAGTGAGGGAAAAAAGTATTTGATCCCCTGCTGATTTTGTACGTTTGCCCACTGACAAAGAAATGATCAGTCTATAATTTAAATGGTAGGTTAATTTGAACAGTGAGAGACAGAATAACAACAAAATTCAGAAAAACGCATGTCAAAAGTGTTATAAATTGATTTGCATTTTAATGAGGCAAATAAGTATTTGACCCCCTCTCAATCAGAAAGATTTCTGGCTCCCAGGTGTCTTTTATACAGGTAACGAGCTGAGATTAGGAGCACACTCTTAAAGGGAGTGCTCCTAATCTCAGCTTGTTACCTGTTGAGTAGTTCCGATGGACGTTCTCGGAGACGGAGGATAAGTTAGGGTTTCCGCCAGGGTTTATTAACACTTATCAATACTACACAGCAGGGTACACAACTCCCAGGGCTAGGGGGGTCCTACTCTGAGTCCGGGTCCCTGCCGGCTAGCTCCGGTCTCTCTCTCTCGTGTCGGATCGTGGAGTCTGCCGATTCCACCGACCGGAGAGAGAAGCACCTCTACGGCTACCACCGGCTTACTCCCCAGACTCCCTATTCGATCCCTCTCACTATCCCTGGTTCCCTCTTCACCCTGTTTACTATCCCCGTTCCTATAGTGACCCGCTTACGTCACGGGTATCCCTTAAATACCCTAGGAGGCGTGACGTCACGTGCACTGCCCAGCGCGTGCGACCCCACGTCCCGTGATGTCATCGCACCGGACAGCGCACACGACGCCACCACTCTCCTCTACTCCTCTACCCCCCCCCCCCCCCGTGAAAAAAAACAGCCGACCCGGCTGCAATCACCCCAAGCGGGGCCCCACACCGGACCGAGACCGAACAATCACGAGTTCGTGTGCCTGAAGGTAAAACCGGCTGCTAGAAAACTCAACCTTAGGCAGCACGGCCCCTCAAGCAGAACAGCAACAACAACCACAACAACAAAAAAACCAAAAAAATAGAGTCCAAAGGCCTCATCCGCCGGATAGCGCCGAACGGGCGCCAGGGGCTAGGCCCGCTGAACGGCCATCAGGGCCTTCACCGGAGCCGCATCCCCCTCGAG